>NC_068446.1:2499290-2754290 GCF_023373465.1 Oncorhynchus keta
GCTACAAGAGGGGACTCAGTGCAAAGGGGACCAGAATCAAAGCCGCCACCAAGGTTAGATGCCCACCCAGACCCTCCCATATAGGTTTAGGTTTGCGGCCGGGAGTCCGCACCTTTGGGGGGGGGGGGTACTGTCACGCCCTGACCTTAGTTATCTTTGTTTTCTGGCCTTCCTGTTGCATCAGGAGCTGTAGATGTTATGGAGGGCAGGTAGCTTGCCCCCAGTGATGTGTTGTGCTGACCGCACCACCCTCTGGAAAGCTTTGCGGTTGAGGGCGGTGCAGTTATCTTACCAGGCTGTGATAGCCCGACAGGATGCTTTCGATTGTGCATCTGTAAAAGTTTGTCAGGGTTTTGAGTGAATCGCCAAATTTCTTCAGCCTCCTGAGGTTGAAGAGACGCTGTTGCGCCACTCTGTGTGGTTGGACCATTGCAGCTTGTCTGTGACATGTACGCCAAGAAACATAAAACTTTCCACCTTCTCCACTGCTGTCCTTTGTAGGGAAAAGTCAATGGCACGCATAGCTTACAGAAAAAGTCGCTTTCAAACTAGGGATTTTGTGGCTAATTGAGGTAAAACAGTAATTCTGCTCATGTGCATGTATGAACTACACATTGACACATCCAGACCAAAAAGGTAGGTTTAAAAAAATACTTACTAGTCTCCAAAGTACCAGAGAATGTCTTTAAAAGAAACATAGCCTATATAGACCCATGTAGCCTATTTCAATCATTTTGAAATTAATTTAATGTTCAGTCCATTGAGTTATATTTTGCGACTAGGCTTCTATCTGTCATTTTTGCCTCATTGTGGTTCATCATGTGTGACAACATGTGTGCAATGATGTGCCCAATCTTTGATTTAGTGCATTATTATTGGGTAAGCATAATAAGCTGCCCCAAAAGCCTATTTGCAGCCATAGGTAGTAGTATTTCTCTAGGAGCTGATCTGTCGTGAGTATTGTGGAAAAATTATAATGTTAAGGTAAGATTTAAATGGAGAAAGCTGATCTGAGAGCAGCGCTGCTTTTCTTTCAACCCTATCCATATCGACATATGGTCAAATGACTCACTTAGGGAACATTCTCTCTACATGATCATTTGGGAAACACTTAAAAAGTTGGCTCGTAAATAACGATGCATCTGGTGCGATCATTGTAATGGATCAGTTACATCGCAACTGGGAAACAAGACCTCGATCAGTAGACTGGAAGCGTCACTTAGGGGAGAGGCTTTCAGATAGTTATTTTGGCCACTTGTGAGAGTAAACATCATTCTTGTAATCTGTTCTGTTGAATTGTTATCACATGTTAATCCTCTTGAGCCAATTTCCACATCCCTGCGCGAAATGTAATTAGCATTGTATATTTGTTTGATAAAAATATTTCTGTTAAAGCTAGATACAGTGGGGCAAAAAAGTATTTAGTCAGCCACCAATTGTGCAGGTTCTCCCACTTAAAAAGATGAGAAAGGCCTGTAATTTTCATCATAGGTACACTTCAACTATGACAGACAAAATTAGAAAAAAAATCCAGAAAATCACATTGTAGGATTTTTAATGAATTTATTTGCAAATTATGGTGGAAAATAAGTATTTGGTCATCTACAACAACCAAGATTTCTGGCTCTCACAGACCTGTAACTTCTTCTTTAAGAGGCTCCTCTGTCCTCCACTCGTTACCTGTATTAATGGCACCTGTTTGAACTTGTTATCAGTATAAAATACACCTGACATTCTCCCAATCTTCTTCTGGATCATCCAAATGCTCTCTAGCAAACTTCACCTGTCCACAACCTCAAACAGTCACACTCCAAACTCCACTATGGCCAAGACCAAAGAGCTGTCAAAGGACACCAGAAACAAAATTGTAGACCTGCACCAGGCTGGGAAGACTGAATCTGCAATAGGTAAGCAGCTTGGTTTGAAGAAATCAACTGTGGGAGCAATTATTAGGAAATGGAAGACATACAAGACCACTGATAATCTCCCTCGATCTGGGGCTCCACGCAAGATCTCACCCCGTGGGGTCAAAATGATCACAAGAACGGTGAGCAAAAATCCCAGAACCACACGGGGGGCCCTAGTGAATGACCTGAAGAGAGCTGGGACCAAAGTAACAAAGCCTACCATCAGTAACACACTACGACGCCAGAGACTCAAATCCTGCAGTGCCAGACGTGGCCCCCTGCTTAAGCCAGTACATGTCCAGGCCCGTCTGAAGTTTGCTAGAGAGCATTTGGATGATCCAGAAGAAGATTGGGAGAATGTCATATGGTCAGATGAAACCAAAATATAACTTTTTGGTAAAAACTCAACTCGTCGTGTTTGGAGGACAAAGAATGCTGAGTTGCATCCGCGCTACAAAGTATTAACTTAAGGGGGCTGAATAATGTTGCACGCACAATTTTTCAGTTATTGATTTGTTAAAAAAGTTTGAAATATCCAATAAATGTCGTTCCACTTCATGATCGTGTTCCACTTGTTGATTCTTCACAAAAAAATACAGTTTTATATCTTTATGTTTGAAGCCTGAAATGTGGCAAAAGGTCGCAAAGTTCAAGGGGGCCGAATACTTTCGCAAGGCACTGTACCTACTGTGAAGTATTGGGGTGGAAACATCATGCTTTGGCGCTGTTTTTCTGCAAAGGGACCAGGACGACTGATCCGTGTAAAGGAAAGAATGAATGGGGCCATGTATCGTGAGATTTTGAGTGAAAACCTCCTTCCATCAGCAAGGGCATTGAAGATGAAACGTGGCTGGGTCTTTCAGAATGACAATGATCCCAAACACACCGCCCAGGCAACGAAGGAGTGGCTTCATAAGAAGCATTTCAAGGTCCTGGAGTGGCCTAGCCAGTCTCCAGATCTCAACCCCATAGAAAATCTTTGGAGGGAGTTGAAAGTCCGTGTTGCCCAGCAACAGCCCCAAAACATCACTGCTCTAGAGGAGATCTGCATGGAGGAATGGGCCAAAATACAAGCAACAGTGTGTGAAAACCTTGTGAAGACTTACAGAAAACATTTGACCTCTGTCATTGCCAACAAAGGGTATATAACAAAGTATTGAGATTAACTTTAGTTATTGACCAAACACTTATTTTCCACCATAATTTGCAAATAAATTCATAAAAAACACTACAATGTGATTTTCTGGATTTTTTTTTCTCATTTTGTCTGTCATAGTTGAAGTGTACCTATGATGAAAATTACAGGCCTCTCTCATCTTTTTAAGTGGGAGAACTTGCACCATTGGTGGCTGACTAAATACTGTTTTGACCCACTGTATGTGTTTTTTTCCGGGGTCTGCGTCTCAATCCACCACATTCACTGATATCGGCCTTTCGGTGTCTGTCAGTCCAAAAATCAGTCTTCTCACAAAAAATGTCTATAGCATCCATATGGTTTGACCTATGAACTGTTATAATAATGGAACACGTACAGTACCAGTCAAAAGTATGGACACAGGTACTCATTCAAGGGTTTTTCTTTATTTTTTATATTTTCTGCGTCGTAGAATAATATTGGAGACATCAAAACTATGAAATAACACATATGGAATCATGTAGTAACCAAAAAAGTTTTAAAATCAAAATATAGTTAATATTTGAGATTCCTCAAAGTAGCCACCCTTGGCCATGATGACAGCTTTGCACACTCTTGGCATTCTCTCAACCCGCTTCACCTGAAATGCTTTTCCAACAGTCTTATAGTCCTTACACAGCCTGGAGGTGTGTTGGGTCGTTGTCCTGTTGAAAAACAAATGATAGTGCCAGTAAGCGCAAACCAGATGGGATGATGTGGTAGCCATGCTGGTTAAGTGTGCCTTGAATTCTAAATAAATCACAGACAGTGTCACCAACAATGCACCCCCACACCATCACACCTCCTCCTCCATGCTTCATGGTGGGAACCACACATACGGAGATCATCCGTTCACCTACTCTGCATCTCACAAAGACACAGCGGCTGGAACCAAACATCTCAAATTTAGACTCATCAGACCAAAGGATAGATATCCACCGGTTTAATGTCCATTGCTTGTGTTTCATGGCCCAAGCAAGTCTCTTCTTTAATATTGGTGTCCTTTAGTAGTGGTTTCTTTGCAGCAATTCACACAGTGTCCTCTGAACAGTTGATGTTGAGATGTGTCTGTTACTTGAACTCTTTGAAGCATTTATTTGGGCTGCAATTTCTGAGGCTGGTAACTCTAATGAGCTTATCCTCTGCTGCAGAGGTAATTCTGAGTCTTTCTTTCATGTGGCAGTCCTCATGAGAGCCAGTTAACTGTAATGAACTTATCCTCTGCAGCAGAGGTAACTCTGGGTCTTTCTTTCATGTGGCAGTCCTCATGAGAGCCAGTTTCATCATAGCGCTTGATGGCTTTTGTGACTGTTCTTGAAATGTTCCACATTGTCTGACCTTCATGTCTTAAAGTAATGATGGACTGTTGTTTCTCTTTGCTTATTTGAGCTGTTCTTGCCAAATAGGGCTATCTTTTGTATACCACCTCTACCTTGTCACAACACAACTGATTGTTTCAAAGCAAATTAATTTTTAACAAGGCACGCCTCTTAATTGAAATGCATTCCAGGTAACTACCTCATGAAGCTGGTTGAGAGAAAGCCAAGAGTGTGCAAAACTGTCATCAAGGCAAAGGGTGGATACTTTGAAGAACCTCAAATAAAACATGTGTTTTTATTTGTTTAACACTTTTGTTGGTTACTACATGATTCCATATGTGTTATTTCATAGTTTTGATGTCTTCATTATTATTCTACAATGTAGAAAATAGTACAAATAAAGAAAAACCTTTGAATGAGTAGGTGTGTCCAAATGTTTGACTGGTACTGTATGTGTCAGAGGTTTTTCTCTACGACCCCGACAAGCGGCAAGGGACTCATCTGAATTCATTAATGCTGATCGGCCAACTTCCATCTGTAATGTACAAACGTATGATTCCTCTATGGAAAGACTCTAGAGCAGGGGTAGTCAACTCTTACCATATACAATCTGTAGTGTTCAAACACATGATCCCTCTATGGAAAGACTCTAGAGCAGGGGTAGTCAACTCTTACCATATACAATCTGTAGTGTTCAAACGTATGACTCCTCTATGGAAAGACTCTAGAGCAGGGGTAGTCAACTCTTACCATATACAATCTGTAGTGTTCAAACACATGATCCCTCTATGGAAAGACTCTAGAGCAGGGGTAGTCAACTCTTACCATATACAATCTGTAGTGTTCAAACACATGATCCCTCTATGGAAAGACTCTAGAGCAGGGGTAGTCAACTCTTACCATATACAATCTGTAGTGTTCAAACACATGATCCCTCTATGGAAAGACTCTAGAGCAGGGGTAGTCAACTCTTACCATATACAATCTACTGCTGGTTTTCTGATCTACCTGATAATTAATTGCACCCATCTAGTGACCCAGATTTAAATCAGTTCCTCATTAGAAGAGAACACTATATTTGTAGCTTTAATGAGACAACTGTAGTTCCTTATAAGCCTACGCAAATCCCACATTACTACAATATGTAAATACTGATGTTACTAATATTATATTAAAACATGTCATGTGCAAAACCTATTTATTTATATTTATATTTGCATTGTACCAACTTACCAGCAAAAAATGAACTATCTGAAAGCCACACTCGCAATAAAGCCACATCTCCTGAAAATAACCCACTTTAAAATACTTTGTTGTATTTACAACCGAGAGAAAGGTGTATGCTCATTGATATGTTCATTTTAATCGCTCATTAAATCATTAACATGCGTGCTTCTACACCTGCATTGTTTGCTGTTTGGGGTTTTATTAGGCTGGGTTTCCGTACAGCACGTTGAGAAATCAGCTGATGTAAGAAGGGCTTTAGAAATACATTTGATTTGATTTGATTTAAAAAAGACACAGCTGTTGGTTCAACCCAGCATGAATGTGAATATAACCTAATTGATGGTTAAATTACAACACAACATGTTCGGTTATTCACCAAACTGGCTTGGTCAAAATAACCCAGTGTGTTTTCAGTCCAACATTTACCCAGTGCTGGGTTACCAAATAACCCAGAAGTGTAGTAACTATTACAGCTTACATTTACAAATTCACTCACCCAATCCTGCACATACTACGTGAACACACATACAGTACGCATGCATGCACCCACACACACACACACACACACACACACACACACACACACACACACACACACACACATACATACAGTACGCATGCATGCACCTACACAAACAAACACACATACAGTACGCATGCATGCACCTACACACACAAACACACATACAGTACGCATGCATGCACCTACACACACAAACACACATACAGTACGCATGCATGCACCTACACACACAAACACACATACAGTACGCATGCATGCACCTACACAAACAAACACACATACAGTACGCATGCATGCACCTACACAAACAAACACACATACAGTACGCATGCATGCACCTACACAAACAAACACACATACAGTACGCATGCATGCACCTACACAAACAAACACACATACAGTACGCATGCATGCACCTACACACACAAACACACATACAGTACGCATGCATGCACCTACACACACAAACACACATACAGTACGCATGCATGCACCTACACAAACAAACACACATACAGTACGCATGCATGCACCTACACAAACAAACACACATACAGTACGCATGCATGCACCTACACAAACAAACACACATACAGTACGCATGCATGCACCTACACAAACATACACACACACACACATACAGTACGCATGCATGCACCTACACAAACACACATACAGTACGCATGCATGCACCTACACAAACACACACACATACAGTACGCATGCATGCACCTACACAAACACACACACATACAGTACGCATGCATGCACCTACACACACACACACACACACACACACACACACACACACACACACACACACAAACACACATACAGTACGCATGCATGCACCTACACAAACACACACACACACACATACAGTACGCATGCATGCACCTACACACACACACACACACACACACACACATACAGTACGCATGCATGCACCTACACAAACAAACACACATACAGTACGCATGCATGCACCTACACAAACACACACACATACAGTATCCATGCATGCACCTACACAAACACACACACATACAGTACGCATGCATGCACCTACACACACACACACACACACACACACACATACAGTACGCATGCATGCACCTACACAAACAAACACACATACAGTACGCATGCATGCACCTACACACACACACACAAACACACACACACATACAGTACGCATGCATGCACCTACACAAACACACACACACACACATACAGTACGCATGCATGCACCTACACAAACACACATACAGTACGCATGCATGCACCTACACAAACAAACACACATACAGTACGCATGCATGCACCTACACAAACAAACACACATACAGTACGCATGCATGCACCTACACAAACAAACACACATATAGTACGCATGCATGCACCTACACAAACAAACACACATACAGTACGCATGCATGCACCTACACAAACAAACACACATACAAGCAGTCATGTATTCAAATACACACACGACCACAAAAGGGCACACACACACACACACACACACACACACACAAACACGTTGTAAGGATTAAGTAGAACCAGATTTTTGTGTTGCAGAGCCGTGAACAGGGATGGGAGGGTGGCACCCTACCCTCTCCTGACAACTTGATCAATTAGTAACCATGGTAATCAGGCAGCACACGCTCCCACACCCAGAAATAAGGCAAATCGCTTCGACTAACTCCTGAAAGAAAACTGAAAAAAGTGTAAAGAATCCAAGGGGAGAGACCAGTCTATTTTTGGATTCATGAAGAACATCACAATTTATTTGCAATGTAATCCTCTACTGCAATTTTTTTTCTGTATAATATCTTACGCAATTTTTTTTCTCCAATGGCAGTGGGGTAAACAGGAGAGAGAGAGAGACACAGAGAGAGACACAGAGAGAGACACAGAGAGAGACACAGAGAGAGACACAGAGAGAGAGACAGAGAGAGACAGAGAGAGACAGAGAGACAGAGAGACAGAGAGACAGAGAGAGAGAGAGAGAGAGAGAGAGAGAGAGAGAGAGACATTATCCCTGTCCCAAATGACATTCTATTGTATTTCAGTTATGTGTGCTTTGGTCAAAGTAGTGTACTGAATAGGGTGTCATTTGGGATTCTAGCATACAGTATGGGCATATACCTCTATTCAACAGGCATTTAATCTATATTGCCTGTCAGCAAACACACCTGAACACTACCCCTCAGATTAAGAGATCCCAATCATGGCTGCCTTTACATGATCATTTTGGCTATAAAATGATCTGAATCTGTAACCTTCACATGCAGTAACACATAATGGCTCGTAATTACTCCTCTTTCACCCCAGCTGCCAAACTAACCCTGATTCAGATGACCATCCTGCCCATGCTAGATTATCGAGACGTAATTCATAGATCGGCAGGTCAGGGTGCTCTCGAGCGGCAAGATGTTCTTTACCATTCGGCTATCAGATTTGCCACCAATGCTCCTTATAGGACACATCACTCCACTCTATACTCTTTTTTAAACTGGTCATCTCTGTCACAAGACCCACTGGTTGATGCTTATTTATAAAACCCTCTTAGGCCTCATTCTCCCCTATCTGAGATTTATACTGCAGCCCTCATCCTCCACATAGAACACCCGTTCGGCCAGTCACATTCTGTTAAAGGTCCCCGACACACACATCCCTGGGTCGCTCCTCTTTTCAGTTCGCTGCAGCTAGTGACTGGAACGAGCTGCAACAAACACTCAAACTGGACAGTTTTATCTTAATCTTTTCATTCAAAGACACTCATAACAGACAGTTGTAGCTGCATTGTGTGATGTTTTGTTGTCTCTACCTTCTTGCCTTTTCTGCTGTTGTCTGTGCCCAATAATGTTTGTTCCCTGTTTTGTGCTGCCACCATGTTACGTTGCTACCATGTTGTAGTCATGTGTTGCTGCCATGCTATGTTGTTGTCTTTATGGTCTCTCTTTATGTAGTGTTGTTGTCTCTCTTGTCGTGATGTGTGTCCTATATTTTAAATTAATGTATTTGTATTTTTAATCCCAGCCCCCATCCTGGCAGGCTCTTTTGCCTTTTGGTAGGCCATCATTGTAAATTTAATTTTACCTTTATTTAACTAGTCAGTTAAGAACATATTCTTATGTTCAATGACATTGGACGTTGGACTAGTTAACAGTGGGTTAACTGCCTGTTCAGGGGCAGAACGACAGATTTGTACCTTGTCAGCTCGGGGGTTTGAACTCGCAACCTTCCGGTTACTAGTCCAACGCTCTAACCACTAGGCTACGCTGCCGCCCCAATATAAGAATAATATAAGAGTAAATAAGAGTAAATAAGAATTTGTTCTTAACTGACTTGCCTAGTTATATAAAGGTACAATATATATATATAATATATACACTGCTCAAAAAAAAGGGAACACTTAGACAACACAAGTCAATCACACTTCTGTGAAATCAAACTGTCCACTTAGGAAGCAACACTGATTGACAATACATTTCACATGCTGTTGTGCAAATGGAATAGACAACAGGTGGATATTATAGGCAATTAGCAAGACACCCCCAATAAAGGAGTGGTTCTGCAGGTGGTGACCACAGACCACTTCTCCGTTCCTATGCTTCCTGGCTGATGTTTTCCTGGCTGATGTTTTGAATGCTGGCAGTGCTTTCACTCTAGTGGTAGCATGAGACGGAGTCTACAACCCACACAAGTGGCTCAGGTGGTGGAGCTCATCCAGGATGGGACATCAATGCGAACTGTGGTAAGAAGGTTTGCTGTGTCTGTCAGCGTAGTGTCCAGAGCATGGAGGCGCTACCAGGAGACAGGCCAGTACATCAGGAGACGTGGAGGAGGCCGTAGGAGGGAAACAACCCAGCAGCAGGACCGCTACCGCCGCCTTTGTGCAAGGAGGAGCAGGAGGAGCACTGCCAGAGCCCTGCAAAATGACCTCCAGCAGGCCACAAATGTGCATGTGTCTGCTCAAACGGTCAGAAACAGACTCCATGAGGGTGGTATGAGGGCCCGACGTCCACAGGTGGGGGTTGTGCTTACAGCCCAACACCGTGCAGGACGTTAGGCATTTGCCAGAGAACACCAAGATTGGCAAATTCGCCACTGGCACCCTGTGCTCTTCACAGATGAAAGCAGGTTCACGCTGAGCACATGTAACAGACGTGACAGAGTCTGAAGATGCCGTGGAGAACGTTCTGCTGCCTGCAACATCCTCCAGCATGACCGGTTTGGAGGTGGGTCAGTCATGGTGTGGGGAGGCATTTCTTTGGGGGGCCACACAGCCCTCCATGTGCTCGCCAGAGGTAGCCTGATTGCCATTAGGTACCGAGATGAGATCCTCAGACCCCTTGTGAGACCATATGCTGGTGCGGTTGGCCCTGGGTTCCTCCTAATGCAAGACAATGCTAGACTTCATGTGGCTGGAGTGTGTCAGCAGTTCCTGCAAGAGGAAGGCATTGATGCTATGGACTGGCCCGCCCGTTCCCCAGACCTGAATCCAATTGAGCACATCTGGGACATCATGTCTCGCTCCATCCACCAACACAGACTGTTGCACCACAGACTGTCCAGGAGTTGGCGGATGCTTTAGTCCAGGTCTGGGAGGAGATCCCTCAGGAGACCATCCGCCATCTCATCAGGAGCATGCCCAGGCGTTGTAGGGAGGTCATATAGGAACGTGGAGGCCACACACACTACTGAGCCTCATTTTGACTTGTTTTAAGGACATTACATCAAAGTTGGATCAGCTTGTAGTGTGTTTTCCACTTTAATTTTGAGTGTGACTCCAAATCCAGACCTCCATGGGTTGATACATTTGATTTCCATTGATAATTTTCAGTGATTTTGTTGTCAGCACATTCAACGATGTAAAGAAAAAAGTATTTAATACGAATATTTCATTCATTCAGATCTAGGATGTGTTATTTTAGTGTTCCCTTTATTTTTTTGACCAGTGTGTATATATATATAAAAGACAGGCTGCCCAATTCTGATCTTATTCCCACTTATTGGTCTTTTGGCCAATGACATCAGATCTTTCACATCAGATCTTTTTCAGAGCTTATCTGATTGGTCAAAAGTATCAGAATTGGGCTGCCTGTTTAAATGCAGCCAATGCTTCCCTGATGGTATCCTATTGCCCAAATAGTGTACTACTTTTGACCAGAGTAAAGCACTTTATATGGAATAAGGGACCCATTTGGGACCCATTTCCAGTCACACCTTAACACTTTACCCATCTCAACCATGATAAACATAGAGCACAACAGGAAGATAGAGACAGGTACGGTGGCCTAGAGGCTGTTCTAGGGTCAGTTTGGGCCATAGTTGTTATGGTCATGGACAATGGGCTATAGCTAGCAGTCAAAACTGGACAGACAAACCCACTGTCTCCCTGCTCTGACTTTGTTACATTATGACTAATGTCATGACTAATTTGTATCCCAAATGACACCCTACATAGTGCAGTACTTTTGACCAAGGTGCACTGTATAGGGAATAGGGTGCCATTTGGGATCCATCCTTGTATTTTATTTCACCTTTTTTTTAACTAGGCAAATATACCCTTTTCCTCATGATAATGCAAGGTGAAGAAAGTATTGGTTCACATGGATGTGATATGTGTGCCAAGTCTATATTAGTATGTGTGCGTCAGCTACTATAAGGCCCCTAAGCCTTCTGCATGGGTTCCCACCCTCCCTGGTTCCTACCGCCTTGTTCTGCTGCTAATAACCGTGCGCACCCGTCGTCCCTCCCCGGTTCACACCGCATCATTAAGAATAACTTTTTATGCCACAATAACTACCGCCCTGTAGCCCTCCCATCTGTGAAGTGCTTTGAGAGGCTGGTTATGGCACACATCAACTCCATCACTCTCGACACCCTAGACGAGGGGTCTCCAACCATTTCTTACATGACAGCTACTTTTAAAAATGAAACATGTCACAAGCTACTAATCTTTTCCTAGCTATCGAATAGGCACATTCTTCTCTTCTCCGTTCACCTGCAACTCTTCTCCAGGTACAAGATAATGTAGTGCACTGTGTCTTCTGTCAATATACCTGTTAAAATAATGGTTCACAAAAACTCTAAGGGTGCCCTATAAAATCTGTGATTTTTCTCCCCAGATTATGTTTGATATTTTCCTAAATTACGTATCAAATCACATTTTATTGGTCACATACACGTGTTTAGCAGATGTTATTGCGTGTGTAGCGAAATGCTTGTGTAATATCTAACAAGTAATATCTAACAACATATACCCAATATATACAACTTTAAGTAAAGGAATGGAGTTAAGAATATCTAAATATATGGACGAGCAGTGTCAGAGCGGCATAGACTAAGATACAGTAGAATATAATAGAATACAGTATATACATATGAGATGAGTAATGCAAAATATGTAAACACTATTAAAGTGGCCAGTGATTTTAAGTCTATTCATATAGGCAGCAGCCTCTAATGTGCTAGTGATCAACTGCTAGTGATGTCTTTTCTGTGAGTGGGGTCTTCATTCAGTAATGCTTAGAAATTGAACTAAAATCTAATTGAAAGACTAAGTCAAATGTGAGTTCAAATACATTTTAACCTGACCAAACTATTAGATGGCCTGCAAAAAGAATAATGACAAAATGTAACGCACTGAAAAAAAAAATTTATGGACCGGAATGAGGCTCTCTCCTCACTATATTGTTCCTGCAGTGAGAAATTACCATCTTCAGAGAATGTTTTATAAATTATCTGCAGATAATTTATGTCTGGAGCAGTAGTAACAATATAAAAATGTTCAACCACTGGAGTGTGGAGTATGTGAACTACAGTTTTGATAAGTCGGTTAGGACATCCACTTTGTGCATGACACAAGTCATTTTTCCAACAATCGTTTACAGACAGATAATTTCACTTATAATTCACTGTGTCACAATTCCAGTGGATCAGAAGTTTACATACACTAAGTTGAATGTGCCTTTAAACAGCTTGGAAAATGCCAGATAATGATGTCATGGCTTTAGAAGCTTCTGATTTACATACTTTACATACTATGAGTCAATTTGAGGTGGACCTGTGGATGTATTTCAAGGCCTACCTTCAAGCTCAGTGCCTCTTTGCTTGACATCATGGGAAAATCAAAAGAAACTAGCCAAGACCTCAGAAAAACAATTGTAGACCTCCACAAGTCAGGTTCATCCTTGGGAGCAACTTCCAAATACTTGAAGGTACCACGTTCATCTGTACAAACAATAGTACGCAAGTATAAACACCATGGGACCACGCAGCCGCCATACCGCTCAGAAAGGAGACGCGTTCTGTCTCCTAGAGATAAACGTAATTTCTTGCGAAAAGTGCAAATCAATCCCAGAACAACAGCAAAGGACCTTATGAAGATGCTGGAGGAAACAGGTACAAAAGTATCTATATCAACAGTAAAACAAGTCCTATATCGACATAACCTGAAAGGCCGCTCAGCAAGGAAGAAGCCACTGCTCCAAAACCGCCGTAAGAAAAGCCAGACTACGGTTTGCAACTGCACATGGGGACAAAGATCATACTTTTTGGGAAAATGACCTCTGGTCTGAAGAAACAAAAATATAACTTTTTGGCCATAATGACCATCGTTATGTTTGGAGGAAAAAGGGGGAGGCTTGCAAGACGAAGAACACCATCCCAACCGTGAAGCATGGGGGTGGCAGCATCATGTTTTGGGGGTGCTTTGCTGCAGGAGGGACTGGTGTACATCACAAAATAGATGGCATTGAAGGAAGGAAAATTATGTGGATATATTGAAGCAACATCTCAAGATATCAATCAGGAAGTTAAAGCTTGGTCACAATTGGGTCTTCCAAATGGACAATGACCCCAAGGATACTTCCAAAGTTGTGCAACATGGCTTAAGGACAACAAAGTCAAGGTATTGGAGTGGCCATCACAAAGCCCTGACCTCAATCCCATAGAATGTGTGGGCAGAACTGAAAAAGCATGAGCAAGCAAGGAGGCCTACAAACCTGACCCAGTTACACCAGCCTTGTCAGGTGGAATGGGGCAAAATTCACCCAACTTATTGTGGGAAGCTTGTGGAAGGCTACCCGACATGTTTGACCCAAGTAAAACAATTTAAAGGCAATGCTAACAAATACTAATTGAGTGTATGTAAACTTCTGACCCACTGGGAATGTGATGAAAGAAATAAAAGCTGAAATAAATCACTCTACTATTATTCTGACATTTCACATTATTAAAATAAAGTGGTGATCCTAACTGACCTAAGACAGGGAATATTTATTAGGATTAAATGTCAGGACTTGTGAAGAACTGAGTTTAAATGTATTTGGCTAAGGTATATAGAAACTTCCGACTTCAACTGTAGTAGCTGGGAGCTTGCGATGTGTTATACTTGTGAGATTTGTTTATGACAAAGCCACTCTTGCATTGTCCTGGCTGTTGCTACTCTCTTTTTATCATATATGCATAGTCACTTTAACTATACATTAATGTATATACTACCTCAATTAGCCCGACTAAGCGGTGCTCCCGCACATTGGCTACCCGGACTATCTGCATTGTGTCCCACCACCCACCAACCCCTCTTTACGCTACTGCTACTCTCTGTTGATCATATATGTATAGTCACTTTAACCATATCTACATGTCCAACCTCAATCAGCCCGACACGGCCTTTTTTAATGTTGTTTTTATTTCTTTACTTATCTATTGTTCACCTAATACCCTTTTTTTTTACTTAAAAATTGCACTGTTGGTTAGAGCCTGTAAGTAAGTATTTCACTGTAAGGTCTATTCGTTGGACGTGACAAATAAACTTTGATTTGATGGTGCCAGGTTTCCTCCGGACGTGACGTTTGGCATTCAGGCCAAAGAGTTGAATCTTTGTTTCATCAGACCAGAGAATCTTGTTTCTCATGGTCTGAGAGGTCTTTAGATGCATTTTGGGCAACTCCAAGTGGGCTGTCAAGTGCCTTTTAGTGAGGAGTGGCTTCCGTTTTTCCACTCTACCATAAAGTCCTGATTGGTGGAGAGCTGCAGAGATGGTTGTCCTTCTGGAAGCTTCTCCCATCTCCACAGAGGAACTCTAGAATTCTGTCAGAGTGACCATAGGGTTATTGGTCAACTCCCTGACCAAGGCCCTTCTCCCCCCATTGCTCAGTTTGGCCGGGGCGGCCTGCTCTAGGAAGAGTCTTGGTGGTTCCAAACTTCATCTATTTAAGAATGATGGAGGCCACTGTGTTCTTGGGGACCTTCAATGCTGCAGACAGTTGTTTGTACCTTTCCCCAGATCTGTGCCTCGACACAATCCTGTCTCGGAGCCCTACAGACAATTCCTTCAACCTCATGGCTTTGTTTCTGCTCTGTGGGGACCTTATTCCTTCAACCTCATGGCTTTGTTTCTGCTCTGTGGGGACCTTATATAGACAGGTGTGAGCCATTCCAAATCATGTCCAATCAATTGAATTTACCACAGGCAGACTCCAATCAAGTTGTAGAAACATCTCAAGGATGATCAATGGAAACAGGATGCACCCGAGCTCAATTTTGAGGCTGTAATGTAAGAAAATGTGGAAAAAGTAAAGGAGTCTGAATACTTCCCGAAGGCACTATATACAAATACCTAGCAGCCAACCGGCTTGCACTAATCCCATCTAATTAAACAAATATACTGTAACACACCAGCACGCTGTCAGCAACATTTACTTTCACACAAAACATACAGCTAACGTAAAAGTATTGTTCTGTGTCATTGCACTACATTTTCCAGTAACCTCAAATAAGCTGGCGGCAAGTCACCATCAACATTATAGTGACATACTTTACACTAACTAACTCTTTACATAATTACATTCAAAAGGTATTTTACTAATAATAAGAGGTATTATGAAGACCGATGTATGGTTAACTACAACATCATTCCCTGTAACGGTTACAGATACTAAGACAGCTACTACTTGCTATGACTGTGTTTTTTTAAATCAACCACAGCTGAATGCACTGACTATGCTAAATTATTAAAATATAAATGTCTGACGAAAACTTACAAAGTACACTGCTGGGTATTATTCCAGCGAGCTCCGCCCTCAAACTGTTTGTATTCGGATCAAATGTGCCCTTGTTTGCGGACTAAGGTCATTAGAATAATAACCAGCAGTGTGTTTTACAAGTGTTCATTTTTACATTTACATTTTGACCATTTAGCAGACACTTGTATCCAGAGCGACTTACAGTCAGTGTATTAAACTAAGGTAAACAATAATATACCACAGTCATAGCAAGTAAAAAGAGGATGTTACCATTACCGAGAATGTTGTAGTTAAGCGGTCTACTTACAAATTTAGACTAAGTAAACGGACTATTAAGAACAACTTCTTAGTATTGAATGAATTGAACCATGCGTTGCCATTTGCAACAGTCACCCGAACCTGACAGAGGGGTGTGCAGGGCTACTGCACAGCACTCGTGGAAAGCGGGTCACAAGGCAGTCGCAGTCCGCTGAGTTGCTAGATACTACCGATTGCCATGAGTTAATAGGTCATGTAACTTAAGTGCGCTAATGTTGATGGAAAGAAGTGCCCTGTTAAACGCACCAACACCAAACTGCAGGCTATACTCCTATAGGGATACAGTAAGAGTTCTCTAATAGAAACACACCTACCCAGGCACCCAGCTCAGTCCCTTCACAGAAAGAGAGACACATAGAACGGTGCTTACCTTGTTTCTCTGTGGGGAGCAGAATGGGGCTGAGTGTTTTGGACGCGACGCTGGAGCACGCTCCCCGTCCCTCTAGCAGGGCTTGCAGTGGTCGGGTCTCCCCGGGTTGGTGCTGACAAGTCAGCCCGGAGCCACAGCGCCCGGTGTACACTCCACACGCCTGACCCTCCGCAAGGGCGCACGTCAGACAGCACCCACAGCCAGGCTCCCTTACCCTGTCGGCGCAGTCTTTTGCCAGAGGCTTGCACTGCATGAGAGCCACGGTGTCACACGGCTCGCATCGGACCACCGTCCCCACGGTCTCCGCGAACCGTGTGAATGCAGCGAGCACGGCAGTGAGACAAAACAAGCATAGACCGGGCATTCTGCCGAAAAGCTGGTCACAAAGGGACAGTAGGCGAGTTGTCAACTAGGCTTACGGGAACTCTCCGTGTCAAAGATTGCCGGATAGCCTTCTCCATCTATTTTATTTTACGCGAACTTGTTGTTTTATACAGGCTGAAAAAAACAGCCAACAAGTCACACCCTTCGTATGAATAATGTAAACGGAGAGCCCGGATCTCGAGGTACCACGGACATCGACACACAGGCTCTATGAGTGTTTATTTATGTGTTTTTTTACACATTGTCCTGCTTAGAGTGCATTTAGTCATTAGAAATTGATGTGTAATGTCTTTCAAAGTTAAAAAGATGGGGAGGTGCACCGTTATATTTCCTAATATGCTTTTTTTGCAGGTAGAATTAATTAGAATAGCTTGATTTAATTGATTGATAGCTTGAATGAATTGATCTTATACTATACAAAGATAAATAACGTATCAGTAGATAACTTACTGATTATTACTTACTGATTATCCAATCAGTAAGGGTTTGGATTTATTACACCCATTACTGAGGTGTTAGTCCAGTTGGCATAGGTAGTCTTATTTGTTAAAAATGTTGAACAGTAATTAAGATTTCCTTGTAAAATTGCTTGTTAAATGACTCTAATATCACTCGTATGGGTTTGGGGATATAGAAATGCTCAGATTTTGAGTGAACATACTTTTCCTTGTGGCCAACTACCAGGAAGTTTGCAAAGACGGATTGATCAGCGCTGCCATGTTCGTGGTTTTCCTGCAAAAAAATTGGGCTACTTTGAAAATTATGTCGCGGGGGAAAATGTATTGGTCACGGGTTGTGGGTTTTCGGGCTATTTCTACGTTGCACGGTGGGCCGCCAATGAATTACTCTTAAAAATAAATATATTTCCATGTGACCTGCTCCTGAGTGAGACAGGCTGTTGCTGAGTGAGTGAGTAGTAGTAGTAGGAGGAGAGAGAGAGGCCGCAGTAGGCAGACATGGCTCTCAAGAGAAGACTGGCTATGTGCACACTGCCCACAAAATGAGGTGGAAACTGAGCTGCACTTCCTAACCTCCTGCCCAATGTATGACCATATTAGAGACACATATTTCCCCCAGATTACACACAAAGAATTCGAAAACAAACCCAAACTCACATATCTACTGGGTGAAATACCACAGTGTGCCATCACAGCAGCAATATATGTGACCTGTTGCCACAAGAAAAGGGCAACCAGTGAAGAACAAACAGTATTGTAAATACAACCCATATTTATGCTTATTTATTTTCCCTTGTGTACTTTAACCATTTGTACATTGTTACAACACTGTATATATACATAATATGACATTTGTAATGTCTTTATTGTTTTGAAACTTCTGTATGTGTAATGTTTACTCTTCATTTTTATTGTTTATTTCACTTTGGTATATTATCTACCTCGTGTTAACACATGTTTCCCATGCCAATAAAGCAGCTTGAATTGAAATTGAATTTAATTGAAAGAGAGAGCACTACAGTTATTGGCTGAGTCAGTGAGCGAGATGAGAGAGAGCAGCACGTTCGCAACGTTGTGTCAACTTTTTACCAGTTGTAGGAAGGCTATTTAGATCGTCCTTATGGAGACACCTATTTCCAAACCTTTTTCCATGAAACATATTAATAATTTATAACTGATGCACATCAAGAAATAATTGAGACAAAGCATTGGAAAACGACTTTGGGCACACTAGAGCGCAAAGTACTGGAAAACGACTTTGGGCATTACATAAATCTGCTCCGAGGTGGTTTAAACTGCATTCTAATGTTGAATGCTTAAAGAAATCGGTATCAAGCGAAGTGTTTTATGTGTGCTCATTTCTTGGGTCTTGTGGGCTGCTGGAGTGAAAATTTGAAATGGACATTTTGGGACTCCCTTGCGTGGTTCTTTTTGTATGGGGAAAAGTCCTCAATAAACGGACAGGCTAAATATGGAGAATAATACATTTGCCTCTGTTGTCCATCAAGTAGCCTATTAAGGTAAATGCCATTGTATGCTACCATTCGATACAGTACATATGTTGAAATTACGATATCACTAGAGTTGCAAATCGATTTGTGCCACTTCTGCAGCCTACCTGGAGCTGGCAAACCAATTGAATACATAGCCTATCACTTCAGTTTATTGTTGTTGTAGCCTTGTGTTATTATGAACGCATTTGATTGATGGTAACAGTAGTCTGATTAAGCTACACGTAAAACACATTTATACATATTATTAATATTCGATTCAGTGATTGAAATTATGACCCCATCCTCAGTAGCCTATTCCAGCAGGCTATTGGGGAAACAAGCACTTCTTACTGCGAAATCGCTATTCATGTTGAATAAATGTGTATGTTCATTTGAACGAAGCAAGCTGCTAAATCGTTCAGTTTACATCTTGCCTACATCTTGTCTAGGCTACTGTAGACTATTTGAAATGAGATATAGGCCTATCAGCGGCTATGGGCTACTTGCCTTTATCTAAACAAACTATAGCAACATTTTATAAGAATTATAAACCCAGATTTGTGTCTGTGGCCTATGCATTGACAAGTCAATCTAGCAAATGGGCTATTTTTAACGGTTTGTAGTCTTCACACCTGGCACACAATGACAGCACAATTGCCAGCAAATAGCCTAACATTCGTTTTTTTTTTATGTTAATCCAAATGTTTCTTGCTCAGAGATTTCGAGATCCTCTGTCCAACTTCCATCACTCTCCTGTATGATGTAGCTATAGTCGAGCACATGCGCAAAGGGGATGTATTTACAACTATAAACCTGGTTCGAGCCCTGAATGCTGATTGTCTCAAAGCCGTGGTATATCAGACCATATACCACAGGTATGACAAATCATTACTTTTTACTGTTGTAATTGCGTTGGTAACCCGTTTACAATAGCATAAGGCACCCTGAGGGTTCGTGGTATATGGCTAATATACCACGGCTAATGGCTGTATCCAGGCATTCCTCGTTGCATCACGCTTAAGAACAGCCCTTAGCCGTGGTATATTGGGCATTTACCATACCCCCTTGTGCCTCATTGTTTAACCATACATTGATGGGAAATGATCTGGCAGGTTTAATAAGGCACATTATCTTTCACATATTCAAATTCATTTATTACATCATGTCATTGCTTCAATATTTATTCTTTTGAGGAAACCCGAACGAACACTGCTTCTAACATCGTTAAATGGTTTATTGAATACAGTGCATTCGGAAAGTATTCAGACCCCTTGACTCTTTCCACATTTTGTTACGTTACAGGCTTATTCCAAAGTTGATTAAATAAAAAAATGCACTAATAAAAACAGAAATACCCTTTACTATGAGACTCGAAATTGAGCTCAGATGCATCCTGCTTACATTGATCATCTTTGAGATGTTTTTACAACTTGATTGGAGTCCACCTGTGGTAAATTTATTTGATTGGACAAGATTTGGAAAGGCACACATTTGTCTATATAAGGTCCCACCGTTGACAGGGTACGTCAGAGCAAAAGGTCCCCAAGAACAATGGTCCAACCTCCATCAATCTTAAATGGAAGAAGTTCGGAACCACCAAGACTCTTCCTAGAGCTGGCCGCCTGGCCAAACTGAGCAATGGGAGGGAAGGGCCTTGGTCAGGGAGGTGACCAAGAACCCAGTGGTCACTCTGACAGAGCTCTAGAGTTCCTCTGTGGAGATGGGAGAACATTCCAGAAGGACAACCATTTCTGCAGCACTCCACCAATCAGGCCTTTATGGTAGATGAGAGCGCACTTGGAGTTTGTCAGAAGGAACCTAAAGGACTCTCTGACCATGAGAAACAAGATTCTCTGGTCTGATGAAACCAAGATTGAACTCTTTGGCTTGAATGCCAAGCATCTGGCACCATCAGCGGCAGGGACTGGGAGACTAGTCAGGATCAAAGGAAAGATGAACGGAGCAAAGTACCGAGAGATCCTTGATGAAAACCTGCTCCAGAGTGCTCATGTCCTCAGACTGGGGCAAAGGTTTACCTTCTAACAGGATAAGCACATAGCCAAGACAATGCGTTAATGGCTTCTGGACGAGTTTCAGATTTTTTACATTTATTTTATTTCACCTTTATTTAACCAGGTAGGCAGTTGTTGTTGGGAGTGGGAAATCAGGGACAGTAAGGGGCAGGGAGGAGCGATCAGAGGGAGTAATGGACGGGTGGATGATATGGTGAGGGGTCTGGGAGAGAGATGGATTCTCTCAGGGGATAGGGTATTTGGAAGGTCGTGTTTCCAAAAATGAAATAAAATCTAAATAAAATGTTATGTCACATGTTCCCGAATACAACATGTATAACAAGTAAACCTTACCGTGAAATGCTTACTTAACCAATAATGCAGTTTAAGAAAAATAAGAGTTAAGAATATATTTACAAAATTTAATTTGAAAAAGTAACACAATAAAATAACAATAACGAGGCTATATATACACAAGGGTTACTGGTACCGAGTCAAAGTGCGGTGGTAGAGGTTAGTTGAGGTAATTTGTACATGTAAGTAGGGGTAAAGTGGCTATGCATAGATAATAAACAGCGAGTAGCAGCAGTGTAAAAAAGGGGGGAGGGGGTCAATGAAAATAGTCCAGGAAGCCATTTGATTAGCTGTTCAGCAGTATTATGGCAGCTGATAAGGAGCCTTTTGGACGGAGACCTGGCGCTCTGTTACCACTTGCCGTGCGGTAGCAGAGAGAACAGTCAATAACTAGGGTGGTTGGAGTCGTTGGCATTTTTTAGGACCTTCCGCCTGGTATAGAGATCCTGGATGGCAGGAATCTTGGCCCCAGTGAATTACTGGGCCACACCTACTACCCTCTGTAGCTCCTTGAGGTCGGATACTGAGAAGTTGCTATATCAGGTGGTGATGCAACCAGGATGCTCTCGAAGGTGCAGCTGTAGAACTTTGAGGATCTAAGGTCTAAGGATCTTGTGGCTCTCCACTACAACTCCGTCGATGACTCCGTCGATGAGAATGGGGGCGTGCTCAGCCCTCCTTTTTGTGTAGTCCACGATCATCACCTTTGTCTTGATCACGTTGCGGGAGAGGCTGTTGCCCTGGTACTCTGACCTCCCTATAGTCTGTCTCCTCATTGTCAGTGATCATGCCTACCACCATTGTGTAGTCGGCAAAGTTAACTTCTTGGTGACAGGGGGCAGTATTTTCCCGTCCGGATGAAATGCATGCCCAAATTCAACTGCCTGCTACTCATCCCCAGGAGATAAGATATGCATATTATTAGTAGATTTGGATAGAAAACACTCTGACGTTTCTAATACAGTTTGAATGATGTCTATGAGTATAACATAACTTGTATGGCAGGCAAAACCTGAGAAATAATCCAACCAGGAAGTGGGAAATCTGAGGTTTGTAGGTTTTCAATTCTTTGCCTATCAATATACAGTGTAAAATTTGGTCCGATTGCACTTCCTAAGGCTTTCACTAGATGTCAACAGTCTTTAGAACCTTGTTACACGCTTCTACTGTGAAGGGGGAGCGAATAAGAGCTGCTTGAGTCAGGTGTCTGGCAGAATGCCATGAGCTAAAGACAAAGGAATTGTCCGGTTGGAATATTATTGAAGATTTATGATTAAAACACCCTAAAGATTGATTCTATACATTGTTTGACATGTTTCTATGAACTGTAATAGAACTGTCGTCTGAACTAAGTGCCTGCGCCTTGTGAATTTGGATTTGTGAACTAAACACGCAAACAAAAAGGACGTAGTTGGACATAAATGATGGACTTTATGGAACAAAACAAACATTTATTGTGGAACTGGGATTCCTGGGAGTGCATTCCGATGAAGATGTCGTTCCCATAGCAATGATTAAAACATTCCCTAACCAGAAATCGTGGATTGATGGCAGCATTCGCGTGAAACTGAAAGCGCAAACCACTGCTTTTAATCAGGGCAAGGTGTCTGGTAACATGACCGAATACAAACAGTGCAGCTATTCCCTCCGCAAGGCTATCAAACAAGCTAAGCGTCAGTACAGAGACAAAGTAGAATCTCAATTCAACGGCTCAGACACAAGAGGCATGTGGTAGGGTCTACAGTCAATCACGGACTACAGGAAGAAATCCAGCCCAGTCACGGACCAGGATGTCTTGCTCCCAGGCAGACTAAATAAGTTTTTTGCCCGCTTTGAGGACAATACAGTGCCACTGACACGGCCTGCAACGAAAACATGCGGTCTCTCCTTCACTGCAGCCGAGGTGAGTAAGACATTTAAACGTGTTAACCCTCGCAAGGCTGCAGGCCCAGACGGCATCCCCAGCCGCGCCCTCAGAGCATGCGCAGACCAGCTAGCCGGTGTGTTTACGGACATATTCAATCAATCCCTATACCAGTCTGCTGTTCCCACATGCTTCAAGAGGGCCACCATTGTTCCTGTTCCCAAGAAAGCTAAGGTAACTGAGCTAAACGACTACCGCCCGTAGCACTCACTTCCGTCATCATGAAGTGCTTTGAGAGACTAGTCAAGGACCATATCACCTCCACCCTACCTGACACCCTAGACCCACTCCAATTTGCTTACCGCCCAAATAGGTCCACAGACGATGCAATCTCAACCACACTGCACACTGCCCTAACCCATCTGGACAAGAGGAATACCTAAGTGAGAATGCTGTTCATCGACTACAGCTCGGCATTCAACACCATAGTACCCTCCAAGCTCGTCATCAATCTCGAGACCCTGGGTCTCGACCCCGCCCTGTGGAACTGGGTACTGGACTTTCTGATGGGCCGCCCCCAGGTGGTGAGGGTAGGTAACAACATCTCCTCCCCGCTGATCCTCAACACTGGGGCCCCACAAGGGTGCGTTCTGAGCCCTCTCCTATACTCCCTGTTCACCCACGACTGCGTGGCCACGCACGCCTCCAACTCAATCATCAAGTTTGCAGACGACACAACAGTGGTAGGCTTGATTACCAACAACGACGAGACGGCCTACAGGGAGGAGGTGAGGGCCCTCGGAGTGTGGTGTCAGGAAAATAACCTCACACTCAACGTCAACAAAACTAAGGAGATGATTGTGGACTTCAGGAAACAGCAGAGGGAACACCCCCCTATCCACATCGATGGAACAGTAGTGGAGAGGGTAGCAAGTTTTAAGTTCCTCGGCATACACATCACAGACAAACTGAATTGGTCCACTCACACAGACAGCATCGTGAAGAAGGCGCAGCAGCGCCTCTTCAACCTCAGGAGGCTGAAGAAATTTGGCTTGTCACCAAAAGCACTCACAAACTTCTACAGATGCACAATCGAGAGCATCCTGGCGGGCTGTATCACCGCCTGGTACGGCAACTGCTCTGCCCTCAACCGTAAGGCTCTCCAGAGGGTAGTGAGGTCTGCACAACGCATCACCGGGGGCAAACTACCTGCCCTCCAGGACACCTACACCACCCGATGTTACAGGAAGGCCATAAAGATCATCAAGGACATCAACCACCCGAGCCACTGCCTGTTCACCCCGCTATCATCCAGAAGGCGAGGTCAGTACAGGTGCATCAAAGCTGGGACCGAGAGACTGAAAAACAGCTTCTATCTCAAGGCCATCAGACTGTTAAACAGCCACCACTAACATTGAGTGGCTGCTGCCAACACACTGACACTGACTCAACTCCAGCCACTTTAATAATGGGAATTGATGGGAAATGATGTAAATATATCACTAGCCACTTTAAACAATGCTACCTTATATAATGTTACTTACCCTACATTATTCATCTCATATGCATACGTATATACTGTACTATATATCATCGACTGCATCCTTATGTAATACATGTATCACTAGCCACTTTAACTATGCCACTTTGTTTACATACTCATCTCATATGAATATACTGTACTCGATACCATCTACAGTATCTTGCCTATGCTGCTCTGTACCATCACTCATTCATATATCCTTATGTACATATTCTTTATCCCCTTACACTGTGTATAAGACAGTAGTTTAGGAATTGTGAGTTAGATTACTTGTTGGTTATTACTGCATTGTCGAAACTAGAAGCAGAAGCATTTCGCTACACTCGCATTAACATCTGCTAACCATGTGTATGTGACAAATAAAATTTGATTGGATTTGATTTGAACGGTAAGTGAATATTTACAATGCTATTTCTGACTTCTGTTGACTCCACAACATGGCGGGTATCTGTATGGCTTGTTTTGGTGTCTGAGCGCTGTACTAAGATTATTGCATGGTGTGCTTTTTCCGTAAAGCTTTTTTGAAATCTGCCAGCGGTTGCATTAAGGAGAAGTATATCTTTAATTCCATGTATAACACTTGTATTTTCATTAACATTTATGATGAGTATTTCTGTAAATTGATGTGGCTCTCTGCAAAATAACTGGATGTTTTGGAAGCAAAACATTACTGAACATAATGCGCCAATGTAAACTCAGATTTTTTAATATAAATATGAACTTTATCGAACGAAACATACACGTATTGTGTAACATGAAGTCCTATGAGTGTCATCTGATGAAGATCATCAAAGGTTAGTGATTCATTTTATCTTTATTTCTGCTTTTTGTGACTGCTCTTTGGCTGGAAAAATGGCTGTGTTTTTCTGTGACTTGGCGCTGACCTAACATAATCACGTGGTATGCTTTTGCCGTAAAGCCTTTTTGAAATCGGACACTGTGGTGGGATTAACAACAAGTTTATCTTGAAAATGGTGTAAAATACTTGTATGTTTTGAGGAATTTTAATTATGAGATTTCTATTTGGCGCCCTAAACTTTCACTGACTGTTGTCAAATCGATCCCGTTAACCGGATTTCAGCCGTAAGAAGTTAAAAGTCTTACTCACATCAGCTATGGAGATCACACAGTCGTCCGGAACAGCTGATGCTCTCATACATGCTTCAGTGTTGCTTGCCTCGAAGCACGCTTAGAAGTCATTTAGCTTGTCTGGGAGGCTCGTTTCACTGGCAACTCACGGCTGGGCTTCCCTTTGTAGTCTGTAATAGTTTGCAAGCACTGCCACATCCAACCAGCATCAGAGCCGGTGTAGTAGGATTCCATCTTAGTCCTGTGTTGACGCTTTGCCTGTATGATGATTCATCGGAGGGCATAGCGTGATTTCTTCTAAGCGTCCGGGTTAGAGTCCCTCTCCTTGAAAGTGGCAGCTCTACCCTTTAGCTAAGTACGGATGTTGCCTGTAATCCCTGGCTTCTGTTTGGGGTATGTACTTACGGTCACTGTGGGATGACGTTATCGATGCACTTATTGATGAAGCCGGTGACTGATGTGGTTCACGCCTCAATGTCATCGGATGAATCCTAAAACATATTCTAGCCTGTGCTAGAAAAACAGTCCTTTAACTTAGCATCTGCGTCCTCTGACGTGAGCTCAAACCTTGACGTGATGAATTGTAAATTGTAAATGCTATTAGCTCATTTGTATTATGGTTTCGGTCAGCCGAGAGCGAAATATGACCACTGTGTTATGTCAAGCTTTCCCCAGTTAGCACTAGGACTAATGTAGCCTACATTTTCCAGTTTGTGTTATGCTGTCGCTACTTCCGTGAATGTCTCAACATTGCATGCAAAAATAAACTGGGACAAAACATTGCGTGTAAAAATGATCTAGGACAAAACATTGTATAATAAAGATAACCTTTCATATTAAACAGCTACAGTGCAGTTCTTTATTTACACCCATTTAGCATTGTTCACACCCTCTAAAGTCTTAGACCCACCCAGCTCTTAAAGAATTCACAATGGAACGCGTTCTCTGGAGTGATGAATCACACGTAACCATCTGGCAGTCCGATGGACAAATCTGAGTTTGGCGGATGTCAGGAGGACGCTACCTGCCCCAATGCATAGTGCCAACTGTAAAGTTTGGTGGAGGAGGAATAATGGGCTGAGGGTGTTTTCATGTGTTACGTTCCCCAGTTTATGTGTTGTAGTTTGTGTATTTGCATGTGTTTATTTCAGGAAATGGCTTCCTGAAATCCCTCAAGCAGCTGATTGGTCGACTCCATGGCTAATTGGAGAGCTGACCCCGCCCCCTCGTCAAGACGCAGCTGTCTCCAGTTACACATTCATTCTGAAGCTATATAAAAGCCAGTGTTCTGTTCAGGAGGTTCATTGCTGGGGATCATTGCTGGGAGGTCATTGCAGAGAGATTGAATGTGATAGAGAATCATTGCTGAGAGAGGAGGCTGATGGCTGTGGATAATTTACTGTGTTAGTTGTTGGTAGCAGTTGGTATGTTCAGTGAGTTTGTTGCTCAGATAGAGCTTATTTGATGTCCTTTGTTTCTTAGTTTGTTTGACAAATTATTTTTTCTCCTGTTTCATTTGTTCCCAGGGGGGAAGGGGAAGGCACCTAGGGAGTGCTTAGGCAAGAGGCCAGCGGGTATACATATACCCGTAGTATATTCATTGTCTAGGCACAATAGGTAAGACCTGGGCGGACCACCCCCTGTATTTTGGTTAGTGCACCAGGTGGTGCTAAATTAGGTAAGTATTGGTTATGCAGGTAAGATAGGAGAGGGGGGGCTTTGAGATGTACTTTCTCTGCTTTGGTTCCGTCCAGCCCCTTTTCCCCATATTACCGTGTGAAGGAATAAAGTCCTTGTAAACGGTACCACATTCTGTCTGTTGTCATCCTTACTCGCACCTACAGTCCAGACCTTTTTCACTTCACGGAGAGTTTAGTTGTAGCAGGGAGTTGCGTTCTCTCTTCAGAGGCGTGCGTAACATCATGGTTCTGGCTAGAACCCTTAGTTCCAGTGAAGGAAATCTATGCTACAGCATACAATGACATTCTAGACAATTCCGTGCTTCCAACTTTGTGGAAACAGTTTGGGGAAGGCCCTGTTTCAGATTGACAATGCTCCTGTGAACAAAGCAAGGTCTATACAGAAATTATTTGTCTAGATTGGTGTGGAAGCACTTGACTGGCCTGCACTGAGCCCTGACTTCAACCCCATCAAACACCTTTGGGATGATTTGGAACACAGAGACAGGCCTAATTGCCCAACATCTGTGCCTGACCAAGTTTTGTATGGATTATGTGTATGGATTCTGATGATTCACGGCAGACTGAAACACTTTCAAAATAATCCCACTCAGCTTCAACCAGTCCAGACCGCTTCAGCTACGGAAGGCAGAGCTGTGTCAATCACAGCAGTTGTATTCAGAACAACACTGGTATTGAAAGCTTTAGCTACACTTTGCATACATTCCATTATGAAAATATAAGTAAATCTAATTGGTCTTTTAAACATCCGTGGTGGCAAAGAGGCATTTGAGAGTGAAGCCTTGAGTGACAGAATGGACTATTTTCCTTGTGAATGTCCCAGCCCACTCATTACTCAACCAATCATGCTGAGGCAAGATTCTGTATTTTCTCCTTGTCTCAACAACTTTGTGATTTCACATTGTATTTACATTTACGAGTTTGTTATTAAGGCACATGAAAGTTCACATCCTCTAGAAGGCATTTCTGCCCAAAAAATACATTTGGATGATTTTTTTTTACATTCAAATTCCTCTCCTGTGAAGTAGTAATGTGCGACATATGCCCACCTTTCTGTAACAATTTGTTGCACCCGTTAGTGAGAGCCCAGTTCCAATTTAAGTGATGGTTGGTACTAGTTCTCTAACAGTTAAATGTACAGTTCAAGTTAGAAGTTTACATACACCTTAGCCAAATACATTTAAACTTAGCCAAGACCTCAGAAAAAAGAATTGTAGACCTCCACAAGTCTGGTTCAACCTTGGGAGCAATTTCCAAACGCCTGAAGGTACCACGTTCATCAAGTATAAACACCATGGTACCACACAGCCGTCATACCGCTCAGGAAGGAGACGCGTTTTGTCTTCGAGAGATGAACGTACTTTGGTGCGAAAAGTGCAAATCAATCCCAGAACAACAGCAAAGGACCTTGTGAAGATGCTGGAGGTGTCACGGCCGTCGAAAGAACTGGACCAAAGTACAGCGTTGTGAGAGTACATTTTTCCTTTATTTAAAATGAGTCCAACAAAACAATAACCATACAAAACGACCGTGAAGCTTAAGGGCTATATGCCACAAAAAGACAACTTCCCACACAGAAAAGAGGGAAAAGGGCTACCTAAGTATGGTTCCCAATCAGAGACAACGATAGACAGCTGTCCCTGATTGAGAACAATACCCGGCCAAAACAAAGAAATACAAAAAACATAGAACATAGAATGCCCACCCCAAACCAAAAATAGAGACAAAAAGCTCTAAGGTCAGGGCGTGACAGGAGGAAGCAGGTACAAAGTATCTATATTGTCACGAAGGTGAGGAGAGACGGACCAAGGCGCAGCGGATGTTGAGTTCCACATATTTATTATAAAGTGAAACTCAGCAACAACAAAACAATAAATCAATAAACTATCAACGAAACGTGATGCACAAAACAAAAAATAATATCCCACCAATGCAGGTGGGGAAACAACCTACCTAAATATGATCCCCCAATCAGAGGCAACGATAAACAGCTGCCTCTAATTGGGAACCATATTAGCACCCACATAGAAATATCTATACTAGATCCCCCCCCCCCCCTAGTCACGCCCTGACCTACTACACCATAGAGAACTAAGGGCTGTCTATGGTCAGGGCATGACATTTGCTAGCTTGACTGAATGTTAGATTGCTCTACCTACTTACTATCCTCTTCCTCCATTTCTGAATGAATGTATTGCTTTTTCTTTCTAGCTGGCAAAATAAGTGAGCCGATATGTCGATAACTTAACTACTACGTTTGTCACTAGTATGGGCTAGTAAATATCCTAAACTTAGCCAGTTAGACAGTGATAGCCGCAAGGTAAAACCGGGGAGAGGGACAGGTACAATAAGAGACTTTCAGTTTAATCTGCTGCTGGCTTGCTAATAATGTTCACTCAGATATGTTTTTCCACATGTAATTAATGAAATACATTTTTTATTCTATAAAGAATGTAATTGTGTCAATATGTTGTGAATCTTGTGGGAAAATCAATCTCTGCATATAGCTAGCTACCATGTAAAATATGTCTACTAGACAACAAGCTAGACAGGATGGCATATTTTGTGTTCGTTCCACTAACACTGATCCCTGATCAGCTGATGGCATATCCATCTTGCATGTGGATGAACCTATCAAGACACAAACACGTGTTTTTCCTAACCACCGTGCTTCTACACCTGCATTTGCTTGCTGCTTGGGGTTTTAGGCTGGTTTTCTGTACAGCACTTTGTGACATCGGCTGATGTAAGAAGGGCTTTATGAATACATTTGATATTCTGTAAGTCAGATAATGTCTTTCTGGTTAGCCCTTAATTGACTCAAAATGTTTTTATAGTATGTGTTGTGGATTTATGAATAAATAAATACTCTCTCTCTCTTTATCAATTCAATTTCAATTAACCATTTAGAACCCATAGCGGCCGTCGACAGCCTTTCTTTAATCTACTATAACGGCTCGTTTACTCGTTCCCCTCTCCATGCCGTCCTGCTGTGGGGTGACTCTCCCAAATCTCTCCGGGTACTCATTGACTCCGACGAGAGTTTTATGGATGCCACAACCCCCTCTCCATGCCATCCTGCTGTGGGGTGACTCTCCCAAATCTCTCCGGGTACTCATTGACTCCGACGAGAGTTTTATGGATGCTACAACCCCCTCTCCATGCCATCCTGCTGTGGGGTGACTCTCCCAAATCTCTCCGGGTACTCATTGACTCCGACGAGAGTTTTATGGATGCTACAACCCCCTCTCCATGCCATCCTGCTGTGGGGTGACTCTCCCAAATCTCTCCGGGTACTCATTGACTCCGACGAGAGTTTTATGGATGCTACAACCCCTCTCCATGCCATCCTGCTGTGGGGTTACTCTCCCAAATCTCTCCGGGTACTCATTGACTCCGACGAGAGTTTTATGGATGCTACAACCCCCTCTCCATGCCATCCTGCTGTGGGGTGACTCTCCCAAATCTCTCCGGGTACTCATTGACTCCGACGAGAGTTTTATGGATGCTACAACCCCCTCTCCATGCCATCCTGCTGTGGGGTGACTCTCCCAAATCTCTCCGGGTACTCATTGACTCCGACGAGAGTTTTATGGATGCTACAACCCCTCTCCATGCCATCCTGCTGTGGGGTTACTCTCCCAAATCTCTCCGGGTACTCATTGACTCCGACGAGAGTTTTATGGATGCTACAACCCCCTCTCCATGCCATCCTGCTGTGGGGTGACTCTCCCAAATCTCTCCGGGTACTCATTGACTCCAACGAGAGTTTTATGGATGCTACAACCCCCTCCCATGGGATGTCAGAGCCCTGGATGGACGTTCAACTGGCAGAGTCACCCACAACACGGTTCCTATCAACCTGCGAGTGTCAGGCAACCACAGCAAGTTGATCCAGTTTACACTTATCAAATCCCCTCAGGTACCCATTGTGTTGGGGTTTGCATGGCTCCAGAGACACAATCCCCTAGTTGACTGGACTTTGGGTTTCGATCAAGGGTTGGATTCCATTCTGCCACGCCCATTGCCTGAAGCCGGCGCAGACTGCCCCGGGACGTCTTCCTGCGGGCTTTGTGAAATCCCCACACCTCTCCGTCATTCCCGCGTAATACCAGGACGTCGGGGAGGTTTTCAGCAAGGCTCATACCATCTCACTTCCTCCACATCGGCCCTATAACTACGCCATCAACCTTCTCCCGGGCACTATACCGCCTTGGGGGTGGCTTTATTCCCTTGATCCGGAGACCAAGGCGATGGAGACATACATTGAGATGGATATCCGTCCTTCTGCCTCCCCCACCAGCACAGAGTTTTTCTTTGTGGAGAAGTAGGAGAAAACACTGCGCCCGTGTATATCGAATACCGGGGCCTGAATGACATCACGGTTAAAATCCGTTACCCGCTTCCACTCATTGCCTTGGCTTTAGAGCCTCTCCAGGGGGCTACCATCTTCTCCAAGTTGTACCTCCAGAACGCCTACCATCTGGTATGGATACGGGAAGGGGACGAGTGGAAGACAGCCTTTAACACGGCTAGCGGGCACTACGCATACCTGCTGTGTTCCAGGCTCTGGTTAACAATGTTGTCAGTGACAGGTTGAACCAGTTTGTGTTCAACATTCTACCTCAATGACATCCTCATTTTTTCCTGCTCGGCCCAAGAACATGTCCTCCATGTCCGATAAGTCCTCTAGCGTCTTCTGGCGAACCAGCTGTTCGTCAAAGCAGAGAAATGCAAATTACATTGATCCACCATCTCTTTCCTTGGATACACCATAGCTGCAGGCAACATACTGATCAATCCTGGAAAGGTGAGAGTGGTGGTGGATTGGCCTGCATCATACCTCCAGAGTGCAGCTGCAATGCTTCCTGGTGTTTGCCAATTTCTACCGCCGGTTCATCTGGGGCTAAAACACTCTGGCGTCCCCTCTTTCAACACTTACCTCTCCCAAGGTCCCGTTCACGTGATCTCCAGGTGCAGACCGGGCATTCTTGGACCTCATGCACCAATTAATTACCACCCCCCCCCCCCTCCTAATCCATCCGATCCGTCCCGGCAGTTGGTGGTGGAGGTCGATGCCTCGGACATCAGAGTGGGGTCTGTCCTGTCCGAAGACCAAAATCTTCATCCCTGCACTTTCCTCTCTCATTGTCTCAACACCACAGAAAGGAATTACGACGTGGGTAACTGAGAAGTACCTGCGTTGAAGATGGCGTTGGAGGGGTTTAGGCAGAGATGGTTAGAGAGGGCAGAACACCCATTCATACTATGGGAAGACCTTGGAATATCTTCACACCACCAAGCGCCTCAACTTCTCCATCTCACCCGAGGTCCGAAAATGTGAAGCCGGATGTGCTTTCATGCCTCTATAGCCCCACTGGTACACCATCAGACCCCGAGACCATCGTCCCTACTTCTTGTCTCGCCAGGTCCATGAAACACACAGCATTCCCAGACGGACAACGGGGGTTAGCCTGGCTAACTGGATGTTTATCCCGGACTCTGCCGGCTCCCCGGTTCTGTAATGGGCTCATTCCTCTCGACTGGCCTACCATCCTCACTCTCGTTAGACCCTGGCCTTTGTACGACAACCTTTTTGAACCTTTCTGTTCCCGACTTCTCCACGTTTCTTCGCCGCCTGCACCGTATGTGCCCAGAATAAAACTCTGTGGAAAGCTCGGGCTGGCCTCCTTCAACCTCTTCCCATTCTTCAGCGATCCTGATCCCATATATCCCTGGACTTCGTCACAGGTCTCCTCACCACTATCACACCACTCATCACTCAACACCACTATCCTCACGACGGTGGATAGGTTTTTCAAAACCGCCCATTTAATTTCCCAAGTTACCCTCAGCCTTACCCTTACCCTCAACCTGTAGCCAGCAACTCATGTGGGTGGACTATGCCCGCGACACCATACCTGCTCAGCCACTGGTCTCTCGCCGTTCGAGTGTTCAATGGGTTAGTCCACTCTTCCCTGAGCAGGAGGAAGAGGTCAACATACCCTTGGCCCAGATGTTCTTCTGCCACCGTTGCTGTACTTGGAAGAGAGCACGGTCCACCCTCCTCAAGACAGGTATCGGCGACAGGCGGACCTCCACCGGACCCCTGCTCCCTGCTCCCACCTGTTGGGGCTAGGGGGCACAATAATAATAATAATTTTGCACGCCCAATTTTTCAGTTTTTGATTTGTTAAAAAAGTTTGAAATATCCAATAAATGTCGTTCCACTTCATGATTGTGTCCCACTTGTTGTTGATTCTTCACAAAAAAATACAGTTTTATATCTTTATGTTTGAAGCCTGAAATGTGGCAAAAGGTCGCAAAGTTCAAGGGGGCCGAATACTTTCGCAAGGCACTGTATATATATATATATATATATATATAAAAATCTCAGTTTACATTGGCACGTTACGTGCAGTAATGTTTTGATTCCAAAACATCTGGTGATTTTGCAGAAAAGATGATAAAAGATGCAAGTGTTATTCACAGAATTAAAGATAAACGTATCCTCTATGCAACCGCTGTCAGATTTAAAAAAAACGTTATTCTTTTTACGTAATCTGAGAACTGCGCTCAGAACCCAAAGAAATAGCCGCCATTTTGGCGTCAACAGAAGCTACAAAAAAACACTATAAATATTCACTTATTCACTTAAAATGTCGAAAAAGTAAATGGGTCTGAATACTTTCCAAATGCAATGTATCCTTATTGTGAGTCCTAATTTAACCCTAATACAGTATGCCACAGAGACTTTGAATACCGTATGTGAAAATGTCAATGTGACTAACTTTCCAGTTTTGGAAAGTTGGAAACAGGATGCACCTGAACTAAATTGTTCGTGTCTCAGAGCAAAGAGTCTGAATACTTATGTAAATAAGTTTTTTCTGTTTGTGTTTTTAATACATTAGCAAAAAAAAAACTGTTTTCGCTGTGTCTTTATGGGGTATTGTGTGTTTAAAAAAAAAAAGATTTTAGAATAAGGCTGTGACGTAATGTTTTGGGGGGAAAAGTCAAGGGGTCTGAATACTTTCCGAAGGCACTGTATATTATCTTGTTCCACCAGGACTCTAAGAAACACAAGGTACAGTTCTTCAGGTCCCGTTGATAGGATCGTCTCCAACGGAACTCGTGATTGTACATTCGCCAATAGAACAGAGGGTGGAGGTGGTTCATTTATGTAGTTTCATCAGGGTGCCTCAGGGATTAAGGGCTGGGTGAGCAGTATGTCTTGCGCTGCCGACTCGTTGAAGTGGAAATCAAAATCGAGGTTAGTGATTGCTGTTCTGATGTCCAAGAAGCTCTTTTCGGTGGCGGAAACACAAAATAGCAGAAATGGTCAGACTGGCATTCCTCTCCTGAAGGCTAAGTCAAAGACCCACTCACTCACAGTTATACAAATACTGTACCACACACACACACAGAAACGACATCCTACATTTGTTTATTTTGTGATAGATCTGTGCCATCTACTGGGAAAAAAAATACTCTAATTGACATTTTCATATGGCTGCGGCCACACAGAGACGCATGAGCGCAGATGAAAGCGTATAATGCATTCATCAGTTTTCTGTTTTTGTCCATCAAAAGTTTAACTCAACGAAACTATCGTAGGACAAGTTGCATGTGTAAAAAGACGAGACGACTTTTGTCTGACAATAATCAACGGATAATGAAAAAGCATTTGCTCAATCCGGACGTTTTGGACACAACACATCTATGTGGCCTAAATGACAAAAGAAGGAATGTAATATACGAGTTCTAGTTCTATTTTCAATATGTGAGTGAAGTAACATGAATCTTACAAGTAGAGCAGTGGAGGCTGCTGAGGGCAGCCTTGCGGTTGGCCGGAACGAAGTCAACACAATTCCACTCCAGCCATTTACCAGTAGCCCGTCGCCCCCTGAATAAAAGGTGCCACCAACCTCATGTGCAATAGAGTACTCAAGTTATGCTCTTGGGCCAGAGAACTCAGGAAACCACAGAAGTAGGAGACATGGATCGCAGAAACACGAGTATGGAAAACAGTTCCCTTCGACTCTCCAACAATACGACAAGGAAGAGACTTCAGTGGGAGCTTATTTCCAATATAGTGCACTGCGTTTGACCAGAGGTACACTACTGTTCCTCACACCAGTGCAACGCCATGCCATTGTCAAGAACAAGACAGTAATCATAGTGCTCCTTACAACAATATGTTGCACTGTTTCATATCTCCTCAGAGTTATTCATCTTTCAAACCCAATGTATCATGTTAAATATACAGACAATTATGTGTTCAAAGAGATACGTATTTATAAAAACATATGCACATCAATTATAAATATTTCAGCCTATGTATAAAACCCACATCTTTTAAAATCTGTTAATATCTGTTGAAAGGGACACCAGATATAGGCTTTTGTCTAATATAACTGTTAATATCTGTTGAAAGGGACACCAGATATAGGCGTTTGTCTAATATAACTGTTAATATCTGTTGAAAGGGACACCAGATATAGGCTTTTGTCTAATATAACTGTTAATATCTGTTGAAAGGGACACCAGATATAGGCGTTTGTCTAATATAACTGTTAATATCTGTTGAAAGGGACACCAGATATAGGCTTTTGTCTAATATAACTGTTAATATCTGTTGAAAGGGACACCAGATATAGGCTTTAGTCTTATATAACTAACGTGTCCACAGAAGATGCCTGCTGGGTGTCGACGAACGGAGTCGATTCAACATGTAGTATTGTCAGGAGATGAATAAAAAAAAATAGCAGACGATACTCTGCTGTCATATGCAATAGAACGGTCACCCGCTAATTTTAACCGATCAGTGTGGTCTGATTTGTCTAAGACATCAGTGCTCTAGCTTTAATCGTAAACTCTATGATATGGTGCTACTCCATGGTGGGGCTTAACTATTAAGTTGATGCTAAACAAACCCAGTCGATTGTAGCAGTGCTTGACTGAAATCCTTTTGGGTGCCAGTACAGTTTATATTAGTGTGTTCCGGCCCAAGTCAAGCACTGGATTGTAGAGTATCCTATGTTTCACTGATGATATGAGTTCAAAAGGATTGGCTGAAGTGATTGAAAGTGACCCTATTCATTGTTGAAAGCCTTTTTACTCGTCATGGCAGGTATAGCCAGACTAGTAATGCTGTGTGATTATAGGGTAATATCATATAGATTACAGTTAAACAAATAAAGTTGTTGGAAAAAATGTCCTAAAAATACTAACATACATGACAGATTCCCTCCCTTTACAATGACATCCAGATCACAGACATACATATCAGTGGTGGCTGGTGGGCGTTGATATAGGAGGGCGGGACCATTGTAACCATGTGTTTGATACCGTACATTCCAGCCATCACATCAGCCTCATCTGATAAGCAGACTTCGTTAATATAAGCATTGGTTTTCTTGAGAAGATTAAGTCCTCGATGCACTTCAGGGTCAAGTTTCCTCTCGGAACAGATCTATGATAAGTTCAGATTTCCCCTCACCTAATCTTAACCATAAGCGGGGGAAATGCAAAATCTGACCAGCGTCAAGGTGAAATGTCACCCTTACAACCCTGGTGGCAGGGTAAAGATGTTGCTCCTGTGCTGCCCTCTGCTGGTAGTTTGCCATAATGCAACACATTAGTCTTCTCTACCTCGGCATTTAAGTGCAGTATGTACCAGCAGGACAAACTGTGTGTGTGTGTGTGTGTGTGTGTGTGTGTGTGTGTGTGTGTGTGTGTGTGTGTGTGTGTGTGTGTGAGCGTGTGTGTGTGTGTGTGAGTGTGTGGTGTGTGAGTGTGTGGTGTGTGAGTGTGTGTGTGAGTGTGTGGTGTGTGAGTGTGTGTGTGAGCGTGTGGTGTGTGAGTGCGTGTGGTGTGTGGTGTGTGGTGTGTGAGTGTGTGTGTGCCCAGGTCTTATTTCTTCAGTGATCCAATCAACACCTTGGAGACGAAGTTGACGATGGCACTGGCAGGTTGTTCGGGGTTGTGTTCAGCAAACAGGTGACACACATTCTCCGTCCCACTCACCGACTTCCTCGCCACAAAACCAAAGATCCTGACAAGAGGAGAAACAGCAGAGAAGCTCAGTAAGCCTTCAGCTTCAACAGCCAAACAGGAGAATCGAGGGTCATGTTCACTAGGAATACAACAGAAACATATGGGCCAAAATGGAGAGGGACCTTCCTGAATTCTTCAAAAAATAAACTGTTGTTTTCATTGCAAAACATTTTCTCTTGCTATTCAGCAAATACTTCAGAAAATACAAGTTATATCTCTGTGGGATAGAGAGAGATTTGTAAAGATAGAAAGACAATTTGTGAAACACAATGAGAAAGGGTGATCGAGAGGAAGACAGTGCATAAGAGAGAGAAAAATAATGACAGGAGCTGAAGTGAGAGAATGACTTACTTAGCAGACGAGCAGCGATCTCTTGTCCACCTTGTGAGGAGAGAATTAGTTAGTTGCCGTGCATGATTATCTGAGGCACACACACACCCACACAGGAGTGCACAGTACTCACATGATTATCTGAGGCACACACACACCCACACAGGAGTGCACAGTACTCACTTGCGGTCCTGTGGGTCAAGGGCACAGAAAATGACGGTATTGACGGTGTAGTGTCTCCTGAAGAACAGCCTAGAGACAGAGAGAGACAGTGAGGGGTGAGTACACTGTAGTGTAGGTATACAATATCTGTCGTAACTATACTGTTGGAAAAAAGGTTTAGATATTTTTTTATTTTTTTTATTTCACCTTTATTTAAGCAGGTGAGCTAGTTGAGAACAAGTTCTCATTTACAACTGCGACCTGGCCAAGATAAAGCACAGCAGTTCGACACATACAACACAGAGTTACACATGGAATTAACAAGTGTACAGTCAATAACACAGTAGAGAAAAAAAGAAAGACTATATACACAGTGTGTTCAAATGACATGAGGTGGTAAGGCAATAAATAGGCCATAGTAGCAAAGTAATTACAATTTAGCAGATTAACACTGTAGTGATAGATGAGCAGGTGATGATGTGCAGATGATGCTGTGTAAGTAGTGATACTGGTGTGATGAGCAGATGATGCTGTGTAAGTAGTGATACTGGTGTGATGAGCAGATGATGCTGTGTAAGTAGTGATACTGGTGTGATGAGCAGATGATGCTGTGTAAGTAGTGATACTGGTGTGATGAGCAGATGATGCTGTGTAAGTAGTGATATTGGTGTGATGAGCAGATGATGCTGTGTAAGTAGTGATACTGGTGTGATGAGCAGATGATGCTGTGTAAGTAGTGATACTGATGCTGGTGTGATGAGCAGATGATGCTGTGTAAGTAGTGATACTGGTGTGATGAGCAGATGATGCTGTGTAAGTAGTGATACTGGTGTGATGAGCAGATGATGCTGTGTAAGTAGTGATACTGGTGTGATGAGCAGATGATGCTGTGTAAGTAGTGATACTGGTGTGATGAGCAGATGATGCTGTGTAAGTAGTGATACTGGTGTGATGAGCAGGTGATGCTGTGTAAGTAGTGACACTGGTGTGATGAGCAGATGATGATGTGTAAGTAGTGATACTGGTGTGATGAGCAGATGATGCTGTGTAAGTAGTGATACTGGTGTGATGAGCAGATGATGCTGTGTAAGTAGTGATACTGGTGTGATGAGCAGATGATGATGTGTAAGTAGTGATACTGGTGTGATGAGCAGATGATGCTGTGTAAGTAGTGACGAAACGACAGAGAGGTTGAACAGACTGGCAATAGGGGTTGCAACAATGGCGGCGGATAATATTAGAAAGAGAGGGTCCAGATTGTCTAGCCCAGCTGATTTGTACGGGTCCAGGATTTGCAGCTCTTTCAGAACATCTGCGATCTGGATTTGGGTGAAGGAGAAGCTGGGGAGGCTCGGGCAAGTAGCTGCGAGGGGTGCGGAGCTGTTGGCCAGGGTTGGGGTAGCCAGGAGGAAAACATGTTCCTAAAGTGCAACCAACGCTTGTTAATGGGGTGGTACCATGTAAGGTAGTCCTTTGAACCTTTAGGTACATAATTCTACCCCAGTTCATTCCTCAGATACAATATGATATACTTGAATTTTCCATGGAAATTATTTTTGTGACGCCAGCATACAAATACAATAAATCATAACACAATATATGACATGCAGCACATAAAACTGGAAAGTTAGTCGCATTGACATTTTCACATACGGTATTCAAAGTCTCTGTGGCATACTGTATTAGGTTTAAATTAGGACTCACAATAAGGATACATTGCATTTGGAAAGTATTCAGACCCATTGACTTTTTGCTACGTTACAGCCTTATTCTAAAATGGAATAAATAAAAATAGCCCATAATGAAAAGTGAAAACAGTTAATATTTTTTTTGTGTGAATGTATTAAAAATAAAAAAAATGAAATACCTTATTTACGTAAGTATTTAGACCCTTTGCTATGAGAATCAAAATTGAGCTCAGGTGTACCCTGTTTCCATTAAATCATCCTTGAGATGTTTCTACAACTTGGAGTCCACCTGTGGGAAATTCAATTGATTGGACATGATTTAGAAAGGCACACACCTGTCTATATAAGGTCCCACAGTTGACATTGATTGTCAGAGAAAAAAAAAACAAGCCATGAGGTCGAAGGAATTGTCTGTAGAGCTCCGAGACAGGATTGTGTCGAGGCACAGATCTGGGGAAGGGTACCAAAAAATGTCTGAAGTATTGAAGGTCAAGATCACATTGGCCGCAATCATTCTTAAATGGAATAAGTTTGGAACCACCAAGACTCTTCCTAGAGCTGGCCGCCCGGTCAAACTGAGCAATCGGGGGAGAAGGGCCATGCCCAGGGAGGTGACCAAGAACCCAATGGTCACTCTGACAGAGCTCCAGAGTTCCTCTGTAGCGATAGGAGAACCTTCCAGAAGGACAACCATTTCTGCAGCACTCCATCAATCAGGCCTTTATGGTGGAGTGGTCAGACAGAAGAAACTCCTCAGTAAAAGGCACATGACAGCGCGCTTGGAGTTTGCCAAAAGACACCTAAAGACTCTCAGACCATGTGAAACAGGATTCTCTGGTCTGATGAAACCAAGATTTAACTCTTAGGCCTGAATACCAAGCGTCACGTCTGGAGGAAACCAGAACCAGAAGCATGGGGGTGGCAGCATCATGCTGTGGAGATGTTTTTCAGAAGCAGGGACTGGGAGACTAGTCAGGATCAAAGGAAGATGAACAGAGCAAAGTACAGAGAGATCCTTGATGAAAACCTGCTCCGGAGCTTTCAGGACCTCAGACTGTGACGAAAGTTCATCTTCCAACAGGACTTCAACCCTAAGCACACAGCCAAGAGAACACAGAAGTGGCTTCGGGACAAGTCTCTGAGTGTTCTTGAGTGGCCCAGCAAGAGCTTGGACTTGAACCCGTGGGGGAACTGCAAGGAAATATGATAATCCGTGGTGGAAAAAGTACCCAATTGTGATACTTTAATAGAAAATGACAAGTTTATTTATCCATTCCAGCCATCACAAACATACACCCCTACTCTTACAATAAGTGCCATGGGATCTTTAATTACATTTACATTTACATTTAAGTCATTTAGCAGACGCTCTTATCCAGAGCGACTTACAAATTGGTGCATACACCTTATGACAACCAGTGGAACAGCCACTTGCATCTAAATCTTGTTGGGGGATGTGAGAAGGGGGAGGTGTGATGAGAGATGATGAGAAGGATTACTGGTGTGACCCTTACTTACCCTATCCTAGGTATTCCTTGAAGAGGTGGGGTTTCAGGTGTCTCCGGAAGGTGGTGATTGACTCCGCTGTCCTGGCGTCGTGAGGAGTTTGTTCCACCATTGGGGGCCAGATGATGCAGCGAACAGTTTTGACTGGGCTGAGCGGGAACTGTACTTCCTCAGTGGTAGGGAGGCGAGCAGGCCAGAGGTGGATGAACGCAGTGTCCTTGTTTGGGTGTAGGGGTGATCAGAGCCTGGAGGTACTGAGGTGCAGTTCCCCTCACAGCTCCGTAGGCGAGCACCATGGTCTTGTAGCGGATGCTGTATGAGCAGATTCAACTGGAAGCCAGTGGAGAGATGCTGTGTAAGAGGAGCGGGGTGACGTGAGAGAACTTGGGAAGGTTGAACACCAGACAGGGCTGCGGTAGTGTTCTGGATGAGTTGTAGGGGTTTAATGGCACAGGCAGGGAGCCCAGCCAACAGCGAGTTGCAGTAATCAAGACGGGAGATGACAAGTGCCTGGATTAGGACCTGCGCCGCTTCCTGTGTGAGGCAGGGTCCTCTGCGGATGTTGTAGAGCATGAACCTACAGGAACGGGACACCGCCTTGATGTTAGTTGAGAACGTCAGGGTGTTGTCCAGGATCACGCCAAGGTTCTTAGCGCTCTGGGAGGAGGACACAATGGAGTTGTCAACCGTGATGGCGAGATCATGGAACGGGCAGTCCTTCCCCAGGAAGAGGAGCTCCGTCTTGCTGAGGATGCTGTTCAAGCTTGAGGTGGTGATCCGTCATCCACACTGATATGTCTGCCAGACATGCAGAGATGCGATTCGCCACCTGGTCATCAGAAGGGGGAAAGGAGAAGATTAATTGTGTGTCGTCTGCATAGCAATGATAGGAGAGACCATGTGAGGTTATGACAGAGCCAAGTGACTTGGTGTATAGCGAGAATAAGAGAGGGCCTAGAACAGAGCCCTGGGGGACACCAGTGGTGAGAGCGCGTGGTGAGGAGACAGATTCTCGCCACGCCACCTGGTAGGAGCGACCTGTCAGGTAGGACACAATCAAGCGTGGGCCGCGCAGTGGATGCCCAACTCGGAGAGGGTGGAGAGGAGGATCTGATGGTTCACAATGGCGGCGGATAATATTAGAAGAGAGGGTCCAGATTGTCAGTATCGAAGGCAGCCGATAGGTCTAGAAGGATGAGAGCAGAGGAGAGAGTTAGCTTTAGCAGTGCGGAGCGCCTCCGTGATACAGAGAAGAGCAGTCTCAGTTGAATGACTAGTCTTGAAACCTGACTGATTTGGATCAAGAAGGTCATTCTGAGAGAGATAGCGGTAGAGCTGGCCAAGGACGGCAAAAATAGCCCTCAAGAGTTTTGGAGAGAAAAGAGAAAGGGATACTGGTCTGTAGTTGTTGACATCGGAGGGATCGAGTGTAGGTTTTTTCAGAAGGGGTGCAACTCTCGCTCTCTTGAAGACCCAGGAGGGACGTAGCCAGCGGTCAGGGATGAGTTGATGAGCGAGGTGAGGTAAGGGAGAAGGTCTCCGAAATGGTCTGGAGAAGAGAGGAGGGGATAGGGTCAAGCGGGCAGGTTGTTGGGCGGACCACGGCCGTCACAAGACGCGAGATTTCATCTGGAGAGAGAGGGGAGAAAGAGGTCAGAGCATAGGGTAGGGCAGTGTGGGCAGAACCAGCAGTGTCGGTTGACTTAGCAAGACGAGGATCGGATGTCATCGACCTTCTTTTCAAAATGGTTGACGAAGTCATCTGCAGAGAGGGGAGGAGGGAGGGGGGAGGATTCAGGAGGGAGGAGAAGGTGGCAAAGAGCTTCCTAGGGTTAGAGGCAGATGCTTGGAATTTAGAGTGGTAGAAAGTGGCTTTAGCAGCAGAGACAGAGGAGGAAAATGTAGAGAGGAGGGAGTGAAAGGATGCCAGGTCCGCAGGTGAGGCGAGTTTTCCTCCATTTCCGCTCGGCTGCCCGGAGCCCTGTTCTGACCTCAGAGAGAGTCAGGACACCCGTTTAACGTCCCATCCGGAAGACGGCACCCTACACAGGGAATCACTGCCCTGGGGAATATGTATATTTTTTTAGACCAGAGGAAAGAGTGCCTCCTACTGGCCCTCCAACACCACTTCCAGCAGAATCTGGTCTCCCATCCAGGGACTGACCAGGACCAACCCTGCTTAGCTTCAGAAGCAAGCCAGCAGTGGTATGCAGGGTGGTATGCTGCTGACCAGGACCAACCCTGCTTAGCTTCAGAAGCAAGCCAGCAGTGGTATGCAGGGTGGTATGCTGCTGACCAGGACCAACCCTGCTTAGCTTCAGAAGCAAGCCAGCAGTGGTATGCAGGGTGGTATGTTGCTGACCAGGACCAACCCTGCTTAGCTTCAGAAGCAAGCCAGCAGTGGTATGCAGGGTGGTATGCTGCTGACCAGGACCAACCCTGCTTAGCTTCAGAAGCAAGCCAGCAGTGGTATGCAGGGTGGTATGTTGCTGACCAGGACCAACCCTGCTTAGCTTCAGAAGCAAGCCAGCAGTGGTATGCAGGCTGGTATGCTGCTGACCAGGACCAACCCTGCTTAGCTTCAGAAGCAAGCCAGCAGTGGTATGCAGGGTGGTATGCTGCTGACCAGGACCAACCCTGCTTAGCTTCAGAAGCAAGCCAGCAGTGGTATGCAGGGTGGTATGCTGCTGACCAGGACCAACCCTGCTTAGCTTCAGAAGCAAGCCAGCAGTGGTATGCAGGGTGGTATGCTGCTGACCAGGACCAACCCTGCTTAGCTTCAGAAGCAAGCCAGCGGTGGTATGCAGGGTGGTATGCTGCTGACCAGGACCAACCCTGCTTAGATTCAGAAGCAAGCCAGCAGTGGTATGCAGGGTGGTATGCTGCTGACCAGGACCAACCCTGCTTAGCTTCAGAAGCAAGCCAGCAGTGGTATGCAGGGTGGTATGCTGCTGACCAGGACCAACCCTGCTTAGCTTCAGAAGCAAGCCAGCAGTGGTATGCAGGGTGGTATGCTGCTGACCAGGACCAACCCTGCTTAGCTTCAGAAGCAAGCCAGCAGTGGTATGCAGGGTGGTATGTTGCTGACCAGGACCAACCCTGCTTAGCTTCAGAAGCAAGCCAGCAGTGGTATGCAGGGTGGTATGCTGCTGACCAGGACCAACCCTGCTTAGCTTCAGAAGCAAGCTAGCAGTGGTATGCAGGGTGGTATGTTGCTGACCAGGACCAACCCTGCTTAGCTTCAGAAGCAAGCCAGCAGTGGTATGCAGGGTGGTATGCTGCCCGACCAGGACCAACCCTGCTTAGATTCAGAAGCAAGCCAGCAGTGGTATGCAGGGTGGTATGCTGCTGACCAGGACCAACCCTGCTTAGCTTCAGAAGCAAGCCAGCAGTGGTATGCAGGGTGGTATGCTGCTGACCAGGACCAACCCTGCTTAGCTTCAGAAGCAAGCCAGCAGTGGTATGCAGGGTGGTATGCTGCTGACCAGGACCAACCCTGCTTAGCTTCAGAAGCAAGCCAGCAGTGGTATGCAGGGTGGTATGCTGTTGTAGAGCTGACCAGGACCAACCCTGCTGTAGCTGTCCAGAACCTGAAGCCAGCAGTGGTATGCAGGGTGGTATGCTGCTGACCAGGACCAACCCTGCTTAGATTCAGAAGCAAGCCAGCAGTGGTATGCAGGCCAAGAGTGCAGGGTGGTATGCTGCTGACCAGGACCAACCCTGCTTAGCTTCAGAAGCAAGCCAGCAGTGGGATGCAGGGTGGTATGCTGCTGACCAGGACCAACCCTGCTTAGCTTCAGAAGCAAGCCAGCAGTGGTATTCAGGGTGGTATGTTGCTGACCAGGACCAACCCTGCTTAGCTTCAGAAGCAAGCCAGCAGTGGTATGCAGGGTGGTATGTTGCTGACCAGGACCAACCCTGCTTAGCTTCAGAAGCAAGCCAGCAGTGGTATGCAGGGTGGTATGCTGCTGACCAGGACCAACCCTGCTTAGCTTCAGAAGCAAGCCAGCAGTGGTATGCAGGGTGGTATGCTGCTGACCAGGACCAACCCTGCTTAGCTTCAGAAGCAAGCTAGCAGTGTTATGCAGGGTGGTATGTTGCTGACCAGGACCAACCCTGCTTAGCTTCAGAAGCAAGCTAGCAGTGTTATGCAGGGTGGTATGTTGCTGACCAGGACCAACCCTGCTTAGCTTCAGAAGCAAGCCAGCAGTGGTATGCTGCTGGTGAAAGTGAACCAGTAAAATACTACTTGAGTAAAAGTCTAAAAGTATTTGGTTTTAAATATACTTAAGTATCAAAAGTAAAAGTACAAATCATTTCAAATACCTCATATTAAGCAAAGCAGACGGCACAATTTTCTTTTGTTTCTGGGAGAGCCAGGGGCACGCTCCAACACAGACATATTTACAAACAAAGCATTTGTGTTTAGTGCGTCTGCCAGATCAGAGGCAGTAGGGATGTCCTCTTGATAAGTGCATGAATTTGACCATTTTCCTGTCCTGCTAAGCATTCAAAATGTAATGAGTACTTTTGTGGGTGTCAGGGAAAATGTATGGGGTTCAAGCATTTTGCTAATCCCGCAGTAACATCTGCTAAACACGTGTATGTGACCAATAACATTTGATTTGAGTTAAAAGAAACATTATTTTCTTTTGGAATGTAATGAAGTAAAAGTAAAAGTTGACAAAATTATAAATAGTAAAGTACAGATACCCGCAAAAATGACTTAAGTAATGAAGAGGGTACAAATGTGCCCTTTTAATGTACCACCCCAGTGACAGAGCCATTAGATCCTTTTAGGTGTCATAAATTAATCATTGCGCCTTATGGTGGGTACAAATATGTACCTTCGTTCGTTGCTTTTCTGCAACTTATTGGGAAACCGAAATGTCCCTTCAACGTCCAGAACTACAGTGTGATGATTGGATCTTAATATTCAAAATATTGGGTACAAAAATGGACCCTCTTCGTCCGCACACGTACCAAAAGGGTAACGAACAATACCATGTGATATCATTATCTGTACCTCTGAAGATACATTATCTGTACCTCTGATGGTACATTATCTGTATTTAGATATTGTTGTTCCCCAGGGAACAATACCATGTGATATCATTATCTGTACCTCTGAAGGTACATTATCTGTATTTAGATATTGTTGTTCCCCAGGGAACAATACCATGTGATATCATTATCTGTACCTCTGAAGGTACATTATCTGTATTTAGATATTGTTGTTCCCCAGGGAACAATACCATGTGATATCATTATCTGTACCTCTGAAGGTACATTATCTGTATTTAGATATTTATGTTCCCCAGGGAACAATACCATACCCTTATTTTGTAGGAGGTTCTTTATATTATATGTGTGTGCAGGCATATGCATGCATGCTCAAGTGTGTGTGTGTGTGTGTGTGTGTGTGTGTGTGTGTGTGTGTGTGTGTGTGTGTGTGTGTGTGTGTGTTCACATGAATGCATGGCATGCCGCGTGCATGTGTGTTCATGCAAGTGTGCGTATGACTCACTTCCTCTGATTGTCGGTGAGAGTGATGCCCTGTGTTGAGACTTTGAAATTAACCACAGTGGAGGTTGGAGGAGGGTCCATGGCCAGAGTCAGACTGGCTGCCTTTTGTACAGCCTGGTACCCTGTCAAAGACTCCAGCTCTACTGAGCCCAAGAACCACACACTGCAAGCTAGGGAGAGAGACACACACCAGTTACACAGACACACGGTATACACTGTAACACACATACAGACTGGTACCCAGTCAGAGACTGCAGCTCTACTGAGCCCATGAACTACACGGAGAAGCATACATGACACACACACACACACACACACACACACACACACACACACACACACACACACACACACACACACACACAGAGAGAGAGGAGAGCTGAGACTATAAAGTACCTGCTCCCTGTTTGAGTAGCTCAGCAGCAGAGTTGGTTACTGACTGTGTTGAGGGATCACTTGTCTCTTCCAGAGGGTTTGACAACACAGGAAGAAAAGGGAAGTTTAGTGGGAACTGATATAATTGTATTTATAAAAACACAAGGAAAGACACACACACATTCTTACCTCTTTCGGGGATGATGAGTTTACAGGGCAGGGCCAACGGGGTAATGGAATGTTGACAGACCAACACAGTCAGACTTCCTGTGAGGAACAGAATACACTGTCTCAGATACTTCAATATACCTTTCCATCTAGTCATTGGTCAACCCAAAATTATTTTTGGGACCAGATTTTGTGGACCTGTTTAGATGCACTAATGAGTATGTCCACCAGAGGAATACATTGTATTACTTCACAAAACTGAACATATGCACCCACGCAGTACACATATGCATAGAACCCAACACAAAACACCATAAAAGAACAGAACAGAACAGAACACGCATACGTAGGCACATAGCACAACACACATGAATATGTCCTCACCGAAGTAGGGTTCATTGGGACAGCCCTTAAGCTGCACCCCTTTCTGTGTGCACTCAATCAGGAAGTGCCTAACCAGTTCATTGGATAGGTCGCCACCCACTATGGAGATAGGAAGTGACATCAGAGAGGATTGGGGAAATGGCAAGTGCCCTAGGTACAGATCGAGGATCAGCTTCCCCTACCCTAATCCTAGCCTCAAATATTTGTGGAGAAAAATGCTAAAATGACACAGGATCAGCGGCAACTTCACCCTACACCGCCCTGGACTGACAGAAATATCTCATTAGAAGAAAGTCAGAAGTGACCTATAACTACAATAGTAAAATGTTATGACGTATTCTAATGAGACCATGTTGGAACTTATGGACCTCTCTGAGTCTGCGTCTCAAATGGCATCCTATTCCCATAGGGCTCTGGTCAAATGAAGTGCACTTTATAGGGAATAGCATGCCATTTGAAATGCAGTAATTTGTGGCCTATCACACCCACCTTTCTTGCTCTGTGTCAGGACAGAGGGAGGGGGTGTGGCCACCTTCATAGCCAATCCGTAGGCTCCGCGGAACGAGTGACTGTCCCTGACGATGAAGGATCCAGGTTCTCTGTCCTTCAGCACACCGATGGCTACAGAGCACCACAGGAGTCAAAAAACTAAGTTTATAACACAGTCACAACACCCAATGTCATCGTCAGTAGCGACTGTGATGCCCTTTTCAGACTACTGAGACAAACAGAGCCAAGCCAAGCCGAACTGTGCTGCTCTGGCCTGGTTGCACAATGTGTAATGCACATCTAGCATAAATGGATGGAACTGTGCTGGAAAGCACAGTGTGAAAAGAAAATATCCAAGGCAACGCACACAAAGAGAGAAAGAGTTCTTGCAGCACCTGTCTAATTTCCAGAAACAATATTTACCTTGATCTCTGGAGATGTCAGGCTTGTACCAGAATTTGGAAGTGTCCTGAACAAACTTCACATTGTCCTGCTTACTGGAAAACGGGTCTGCAACACAACACACAGACAGAGACGGCCACTTGGTGTGAAGAGAGAGAAAGAGAAGACCGTATGATTGAGTGTGAATTCAGGCATTGTCTTTTAATGTACGGGTGAGAGTCAACGTAGAGGTGTCTATACATGTTTACAACACGGGACAGACTGTGTAATGAGGTTTAATTTTTCACATGCACAAGTACAGTGAAATGCTTAACTTGCAAGCCCTACCCAACAGTGCAATACTGAGTGTCAAAATATTACAAGTAATAAACTAAACAACAAGAACAAAAACACACCAAATAAGTGAGGACAAAAACAACTACATTTTCAGATAAATGTCAGCTACTGCATATACAGGGTCAGTACCAGCACCAAATGTACAATAGGGAGGGATAGTGGAGTATTTGAAGTAGATATAGATAGATATAGATATAGATTGCACATGTAAATGTGTGGGTGTGAGTGTCCGTGTAGGCGCGATTGGCAGATGTACATGGAAACAGGGCTGAAAAGTGACTGGTAGCAGAAATACTTATGGTTATATAGTGATGGTGATATATAGAGTGAAACAAATCAAAGCACATTTTATTCGTCTCATGCGCCGAATACAACAGGCTTACAGTTAAATATTTACTTACAAGCCCTTAACCAACAATGCAGTCTTAAGAATATACCAAATAAAAGTCAGATAAAAAATAACAAATAATTAAAGAGCAGCAGTAAAATAACAATAGCGATACTATATACAGGGGGTACCAGTACAGAGTCAATGTGGAGGCTATATACAGGGGGTACCAGTACAGAGTCAATGTGGAGGCTATATACAGGGGTACCAGTACAGAGTCAATGTGGAGACTATATACAGGGGGTACCAGTACAGAGTCAATGTGGAGACTATATACAGGGGGTACCAGTACAGAGTCAATGTGGAGGCTATATACAGGGGTACCAGTACAGAGTCAATGTGGAGGCTATATACAGGGGTACCTGTACAGAGTCAATGTGGAGGCTATATACAGGGGTACCGGTACAGAGTCAATGTGGAGGCTATATACAGGGGGTACCGGTACAGAGTCAATGTGAGGAGGCTATATACAGGGGTACCGGTACAGAGTCAATGTGGAGGCTATATACAGGGGGTACCGGTACAGAGTCAATGTGGAGGCTATATACAGGGGGTACCAGTACACACTCAATGTGGAGGCTATATACAGGGGGTACCGGTACAGAGTCAATGTGGAGGCTATATACAGGGGGTACCGGTACAGAGTCAATGTGAGGAGGCTATATACAGGGGGTACCGTCAGAGTCAATGTGGAGGCTATATACAGGGGGTACCGGTACAGAGTCAATGTGGAGGCTATATACAGGGGGTACCAGTACACACTCAATGTGGAGGCTATATACAGGGGGTACCGGTACAGAGTCAATGTGGAGGCTATATACAGGGGGTACCGGTACAGAGTCAATGTGGAGGCTATATACAGGGGGTACCAGTACACACTCAATGTGGAGGCTATATACAGGGGGTACCGGTACAGAGTCAATGTGGAGGCTATATACAGGGGGTACCGGTACAGAGTCAATGTGGAGGCTATATACAGGGGGTACCAGTACACACTCAATGTGGAGGCTATATACAGGGGGTACCAGTACAGAGTCAATGTGGAGGCTATATACAGGGGGTACCAGTACAGAGTCAATGTGAGGAGGCTATATACAGGGGGTACCAGTACAGAGTCAATGTGGAGGCTATATACAGGGGGTACCAGTACAGAGTCAATGTGAGGAGGCACAGGTTAGTCGAGGTAATTGAGGAAATATGTATATGCAGGTACAGTTATTAAAGTGACTATGCATAGATGATAACAGAGTAGCAGCAGCGTAGAAGTGTGTGTGTGTGGGGGGGCAATGCAAATAGTCAGGAGTCTTATGGCTTGGGGGTAGAATCTGTTTAGAAGCCTCTTGGACCTAGACTTGGTGCTCCGGTACTGCTTGCCATGTGGTAGCAGAGAGAACAGTCTATGACTAGGGTGGCTGAAGTCTTTGACAATTTATAGGGCCTTCCTCTGACCGCCTGGTATAGAGATCCTGGATGGCAGGAAGCTTGGCCCCGGTGATGTACTGGGCCGAGCAGTTGCCGTACCAGACAGTGATGCAACCCGTCAGGATGCTCTCGATGGTGCAGCTGTAAAACCTTTTGAGGATCTGAGGACCCATACCAAATCTTTTCAGTCTCCTGAGGGGGAATAGGTTGTGTCGTGCCCTCTTCACGACTGTCTTGGTGTGTTTGGACCATGTTAGTTTGTTGGTGATGTGGACGCCAAGGAACTTGAAGCTGTCAACCTGCTCAGTCCTCCTTTTCCTGTAGTCCACAATCATCTCCTTTGTCTTGATCACGTTGAGGGAAAGATTGTTGTCCTGGCACCACACGGTCAGGTCTCTGACCTCTTCTCTATAGGCTGTCTCATCATTGTTGGTGATCAGGCCTACCACTGTTGTGTCATCAACAAATGATTGTGTTGAAGTCGTGCCTGGCCGTGCAGTCCTGAGTGAACAGGGAGTACAGGATAGTACTGAGCACGCACACCTGCGGGGCCCCCGTGTTGAGGATCAGCACGTGTTGTTGCCTACCCTTACCACCTGGGGGCGGCACGTCAGGAAGTCCAGGATCCAGTTACAGAGGGAGGTGTTTAGTCCCAGAGTCCTTAGTTTAGTGATGAGCTTTGAGGGCACTATGGTGTTGAATGCTGAACTGTAGTCAATGAATAGCATTCTCATATAGATGAGTACCAGTCAAAAGTTTGGACACACCTACTCATTCCAGGGTTTTTATTTATTTTTTACTATTTTCCACATTGTAGAATAATAGTTTAGACATAAAAACTATGAGTAAACACATGTGGAATCATGTAGTAACCAAAAAGGTTTTAAACAAATCAACATATATTCTTCAAATCAGCCACCCTTTGCCTTGATGACAGCTTTGCACACTCTTGTCATTCTCTAAACCAGCTTCACCTAGAATGCTTTTCCAATAATCTCAAAGGAGTTCCCACATATGCTGAGCACTTATTGGCTGCCTTTCCTTCACTCTGTAGTCCAGCTCATCCCAAACCATCTCATCTCAGCTGTGACCAAATATCTCACGGCCATTTTAGGCATGTTGACGTTCTTCTTGTTCTAGTCTGTCTGCATGCTCATCTGGTCTTTCCCTGTGCTCCACCTCCAATTTCTGTTGTTCCGATTTTGCCATGAGTTCTATCTCCCTCAGTTGCAAGTCTATGGGAATTGACCTACTGCCCTTTTCACCAACATCCCTCTACGTAAGGATTTCCTCCTCAGCAGAGCAACTCTTTGACTACTGATTTTGGATGGCCATGTCATAATGATTTGCAGTGACGAGCAGATTCGCCTTTGTACTTTTATCTAGCATCTCCCATGTAGGATTTTCCACAAATGTTTCCAACTTAAGGGCCCATGGCTTTTTTTATTACCCTGTGTGTTTATGAAACTTTCAAAATATTTCCACCAATCAGTGACGGAAACTCTACCTAAAAGAAAAAGCCACAACAACTTAGGACAGGGAGTTAAAAGATGAAGCCAAACAAACAGGGGAAACACCAAAACACAAACAGGTTGAGCTGGAAATCGCACCACAGATGAGGTGAAGTGTAGCTCTCCCCAACATCTCTCAAGCTCCACTGGAGCACTGGGCCAGCCACGCCTAAATAGCACCTGGGCCAACACAGGTCAAACACCTTCCCAGTAATGAGTTGGCAACCAGCACACGTGTAACACACACGGACTGACGAGGTGACACCAATCAGTGCACCCTACGTGTCAACAAGCTATGTGTGCTAAAGTCCATCCTCAGAATATAAATGGAAAAACAAAGCCAGTAACAGAGGACGGACGATTTTTACGCGCAACACTTTTCAGCACTCGGCGGTCCCGTTCTGTGAGCTTGTGTGGCCTACCACTTCGCGGCTGAGCCGTTGTTGCTCCTAGACGTTTCCACTTCACAATAACAGCCCTTACAGTTGACCTGGGGCAGCTCTAGCAGGGCAGAAATTTTACTAAATGACTTGTTGGAAAGGTGGCATCCTATGACAGTGCCACGTTGAAAGTCACCGAGCTCTTCAGAAAGGCAATGCTTCAGCCAATGTTTGTCTATTGAGATTGCATGGCTGTGTGCTCGATTTTATGCACCTGTCAGCAACTGAAATAGCTGAATCCACTCATTTGAAGTTGTGTCCGCATACTTTTGTATATATAGTGTACATGTAAATAGGATTAATAGCAGGATAAATAAATAGATACTAATGATAATGGCAATCAATAATCAATTAACAGCAGCATAGTGATAGTAATACATCTAATCAATAATAATTTTAGGAGCAGTGTAGTTGTGAGGTCGTGTGTGCCATTGGGTGTAAGTGTATGGCTTCAATAATGAGCATGTGGTGCCTGGAGAAGTGGGTATACTCAAATTTTGCCAAAATGTTTCCAAAGGCATGTCTTACCTTGCTTCAAAGTAGCCTATTGACAAATCCCCACCTTTTGTTATGTTTTAGAAAGACTTAACTCTTATGCATTCTCCTGTTCTATCGGTTTTCTGTCAGCTTTCTTTCATTGTCTAGCAGACGAAGGCTTTATCCTAATCATATTAGCAACCCATGATAGTTGTTGCATCTTTAAATCCCCCCTTTTTCTAACTGATATTTCCATCTCTGTCCACGAAACCGCTTGCATGTGCGGTGTGCATTTTAGAAGAGTGTTTTCCCGCGCAAATGGCATTTTGCAACATTCACGCATAGGCCTACTGCCGTGTGTATTTTGCTGTGCCTGAAATGTGAATAAATAATAGTTGATCTGCATTTTAATATAAACATTCCCTCCAAAGCACTACTTTGATAAGTATCAATCGGGATTAATCAATGTCCACCACACCACACCACTGTGTGTGTGTAAGTAAGACAGGTGTATATGTCTGAGTGGGTGGAGTCCTGTGGATGGGCATAGAGTCCGTGTGGGTAGTCTGTGGGAGAGGGAGAGCAGTAGTTGTTAGCCATTTAACAGTCTTATAGCCAGGGGACAGAAGCTGTATAGGAGTCTGTTGGTCTGAGCCTTGATGCACTGGTACCGCCTGCTGGACAGCAGCATGGCTGTAGTCTTTTGCATTATTTCTGCCCTTTCTCAGACACTACCTGGCATGTACATCCTGGATTGACTGAGAGCTCACCCTGAGTACTGTGCTGGGCCGTCCATAATATCACCCTCTGTAGGGCCTTTTGTTCAAGGGCGGTGCAGTTGCCATGCCAGACGGTGATACAGCCAGTCAGGATGCTCTCAATGCTGCAGCTATAAGTTCCCAAGGATCCGAGGGGCTCTGCCAAACCATGCCTACTTCACAACTGTTGTGGTGTGAGAGGACCATGTTAAGTCCTTAGTGATGTGGACACCAAGGAACTTGAATCTCTGGACCGTCTCCACTATGGCCCAATCGATGTGAATGGGGGTGTGCACCCGCCCTTGTTTTCTGTATTCAGCCCCTTGGTCTCGCTGAAGTTGAGGGAGAGACTGTAGACTGTCTCATAGTCAGTCGTTGGTGAGGTTGAAGAGGGCAGTGTGGAGTGGAATAGAGAATGCGTCATCTGTGGATCTGTTGGGGAGGTATGCAAATTGGAGTGGGTCGAAGGTGTCTGGGAGGATGGAATTGATGTATGCGATGACCAGCCTTTCAAAGCACTTCATTATTACAGGTCGGTAGTAATCGTAGCAGGATGCCGTAGAGTTTTTTGGGAACAGGAATGATGGTGTGTGTGTGTCTGCCTGTGTGTGTATCTGCGTGCATGTGTACCTGATCCAGGCAAAGGGGCTCCACCACCACCAGGGCTGAGTCCTCTGAAAGGGGCTGGGGTCATGGCTGAGGGGAAGGGGATGCTGAGACTACTACCACTGTGGGGGCTGGATAATCCACTGAGAGAGGGGGAGCGGGACCCAGCCAGCGCTGGTACCCTCTTCTCAGGAAGCACGGGTGGCAGTCCTGTCAGTCTACCCTCTCCAAGCCCCAGGCCTAGATCCAGGCCCCCCAGCCCCTCCACAGCTTCCAACAGGCTGTCCTCCAGACCAAGATGTCCATTCCCCAGCAGCAGAGAGACTAAATCCCCCTGGCTTTGGGCATCCTGGTTCCTCTCACCCCAGCTCTGGCCCCCAGACCCCTCCAGGTCCCTCTGGGCCCCCAGGGGAGATCTGTGCACATTGAGGAGGCTGAGGGGAGAAAGAGATTTGGGGATGATCAAGTTTAAGCACAAATGTGTAAGGCCAGCAGCTGGGAGACGAGAAGCAAGTACTGGGAGTGAATATTTAATGCATAAACGGACATGAAACAAACAAGGACAGCGTCTGAACAAGGGACAACAATAATGCTGACACGGGGAACAAACTGAGGAACAGACAGATATAGAAGGGGCAATCAACAAAGTGACCAGGTGAGTCCAATGAAGCGCTGATGCGCGTAATGATGTTGACAGGTGTGCGTAATGATGGGCAGCCTGGCATCCTCGAGCGCCAGAGAGGGGGAGCGGGAGCAGGCGTGACAAAATGTAGCTACAGTTAACACACACACAAAAACACTGCAGTGTGAAAGACAGTACCTGTTTGTGTGTGGGAGGGTCCTTGACGATACAGAGTGCATGGATCCGAACATTCTCTGACAGGTGGTGGGAGTGAAGGACACTTCCGAGCAGAAAAGCTCTCCATTCGACGAGGCTGGAGTTTGGTTCATACTACTGTCCAGGAAACTTTGAGAATCTGCAAGAAAATAAAAACAACAGCATCCCTTTAAGTCTGTGGCATGGCTTCCCCTTTAACATTACAGATAGGTGCATACTAGTCTACTCGAGAGCTCATCTCTTATCTTTGAGACGCTGAATAGCTGCCCATGCTAAAACATGCTTTGGATCAAATGCGCCCTCTATCCAACTCTATGGTGCATACAGTGCAGTATGTGACTGGAGGTTTGTATGAAGGTCATCCTTTAACATAATCTGTTCAGTTCCCCACTTCCAAAATACGTTTGCTTCTCATTTATTTTCCTGTAGCAAGTCTCAGATTAACAGTCCCTGAGATATTTTCTTACACACTGCTCTTTGTGAGTCCTCACCAAATCCTGTATATTGGCTCTGTACTCCAGCCATATGTTCTGTCGGGAGAGCAACAGACATGCTCAGCATGAGCTCCTGATTTATCTGTTTTTAGTTTTTAAAATGAGATGAACATCTCCAATCTAAAAATAATTCAAGACATGATGAACAACTATTCATTCTGTATATATATATATATATATATATATATATATATATTTTAAACTTTGTGCCTCAAATGTAGTAGTTTTTACTTTCCTTAACTAGCTACACAACAAAAACCTAGCCAGCAAGCTAAAAAAATTAAGCTAGAACAAACCTAGCAAGTGCAGCTAACACAACTACGTCAAACGACCAAACTGAGTCAATAAACCAAAAAGCAGCATGGACTCTAACCTTAAACATATATTTTTTTGTGTGTGATTTTTCACTATTTAAGATTTTTTTTAAAGCTAAATTAGCATAAACTAGCAACATAAGCAGACAAACAAAAATGGTCGCCATGACAACGGTGCAGCAGAACAGGGCAGCAGCAGCAGCAGCAGAGCCCACAGGCACCATGTGTTCCCTCAGCGCTGAGTCCATTCTCTACCCTCCAGAGACCAACAAAATGACACAAGGAAAGCTTTTCAACAGAAACTACTAAAGGGGAGGCCAGAAACCCTTTTCACAGACCTGTACAAAAACGGTGATGTGAGTAATTTCATCTCTCTCACTGACCAGCCAAATGTATGGCGCTCAGCAGTCTGCTCTCACTATGGGTGAAAGTAAAAGAGACCACAACCCTGACAGCACCATGATAACAATCAGCCTGACTGGGACTGTCATGGTGCAAGGTAACCCATTTAATTTAAAGACTGAACATTTGATGTCATTCTCCAAAGGTCCTACAAACAAGCCCCCTCTGGCAGGAGAAGCAGCGTGAGTAATGAAGAAAAAATGTAGCCATCATAAAGACCTCCTTGTATCAAATACAGCCCCCTCCCACTCTCCCCACCTCTCCCCTCTTTCTCTCTTGAGCTCTCTCTTTATTCCTTCTCTCCTATTCTTTTATCCCTCTCCCTCTTCTCCATTGACTTTATGTTGAGGAATTTAGGCTGAATTAAACCCTCTTGTCATCTCCAGTATTAGATTACTTACACACACACACACACACACACACACACACACACACACACACACGTCAAAAGTAGTGCACTATATAGGGAATAGGATGGCATTTGGGATGCAAACTTTCTATATGTTAATGGTGACCTTACTCTACATCTTCAAATGTAAACTAAAAGCTGCCAATCTGACCTGGGGAGGTGAGAGAATTCATGTACAGTTGAAGTCGGAAGTTTACATACACCTTAGCCAAACACATTTAAACTCAATTTTTCACAATTCCTGACATTTAATCCAAGTAAAAATTCCCTGTCTTAGGTCAGTTACGATCACCACTTTATTTTAAGAATGTGAAATGTCAGAATAATAGCAGAGAGAATTATTAATTTCAGCTTTTATTTCTTCCATCACATTCCCAGTGGGTCAGAAATTTAGATACACTCAATTAGTATTTGGTAGCATTGCCTTTAAATGGTTTAACTTGGGTCAAACGTTTCAGTTAGCCTTCCACAAGCTTTGCAGAATTGTCCCATTCCTCCTGACAGAGCTGGTGTAACTGGGTCAGGTTTGTAGGCCTCCTTGCTCGCACATGCTTATTTCAGTTCTGCCAACACATTTTCTATAAGATTGAGGTCAGGGCTTTGTGATGGCCACTCCAACACCTTGACTTTGTTGTCCTTAGGCCATTTTGTCACAACTTTGGAAGTATGCTTGGGGTCATTGTGCGTTTGAAAGACCCATTGGCGACCAAGCTTTAACTTCCTGACTGATGTCTTCAGATGTTGCTTCAATATATCCACATAATTTTCCACCCTCATGATGCCATCCATTTTGTGAAGTGCACCAGTCCCCCCTGTAGCAAAGCACCCCCACAGCATGATGCTGCTACCCCTGTGCTTCACAGTTGGGGTGGTGATCTTAGGCTTGCACGCCTCCCCCTTTTTCCTACAAACATAACAAAGGTCATTATGACCAAACAGTTCTATTTTTGTTTCATCAGACCAGAGGGCATTTCTCCAAAAAGTACAATCTTTGTTCCCATGTGCAGTTGCAAACCGTAGTCCGGCTTTATTATGGTGGTTTTGGAGCAGTGGCTTCTTCCTTGCTGAGTGGCCTTTCAAGTTGTCGATATAGGACTCGTTTTACTGTGGCTATAGATACTTTTGTACCTGTTTTCTCCAGCATCTTCACAAAGTCCTTTGCTGCTCTTCTCAGACTGATTTGCACCAAAGTACGTTCATCTGTAGGAGACAGAACGCATCTCTTTACTGAGCGGTTTGACGGCTGCGTGGTCCCATGGTGTTTATACTTGTTAATCTCTAGGAGACAGAACGCGTCTCTTTACTGCGCGGTTTGGCAGCTGCGTGGTCCCATGGTGTTTATACTTGTTCATCTCTAGGAGACAGAACGCGTCTCTTTACTGCGCGGTTTGACGGCTGCGTGGTCCCATGGTGTTTATACTTGTTCATCTGTACAAACAATAGTACACGTGGTACATTCAGGCATTTGGAAATTGCTCCCAAGGATGAACCAGACTTGGCTGATTTCTTTTTATTTTCCATATGCACTGAGTTTGAAGGTATTTCTTGAAATACATCCCCAAGTACACCTCCAATTAACTCGAATTATGTCAATTAGCCTATCAGAAGCTTCTAAAGCCATGACATCATTGCTGGGAAAATTACTTGTGTCAAGAAATGTGTTGAGTGGTTGAAAAACTACTTTTAAGGACTACAACCTAAGTGTATGTAAACTTCCCACTTCAACTGTATGTCGATGGGTGCGTGTATGTGTGTGTGTGTGTGTGTGTGTGTCTCACGTATTCCTAGGATGGTTAACATGTTTAAAGGAGAACTCCTTTCGAGATAAGCAAAACTGTTGATAAAACCTAATATCACATCCATCCATCTCTCTGCCTTTTATCCCCTCTTTCTGTCTGGGGAAGGAACCACTGCCGCTACCACACTGTCCAACCAAATTGCATTAATTAAAGGAACAAATTGAAGTGAAAAGGAATTACGACAACTCTTGGAGGGCGATGGAAGTCGATAAAAGTGCTTCTTTATGGTTAAAAGTAAGAGCAACACGTTTCGGCCCGTAGACTTGTGTAGACCGTTGACCCCGTGCTGATCCCTCTGAGTTTGAAGGGGATCAGACACAGGCCTTAAACTTTAGAGGTTAATGGTCAACAGTCAAGAGGAGCTGATGTCACTGCCATTCTCGAATTACAGCAATTACACGTTCCATGATGCAGTCACACACACACGAGGACACACACAAAACAGCCACACACACACACACACACACAGGCACAGACACTAGATCTGGGCGACAATGTTTTTTGTCATGCTGGTCTGCCTTTAATGACTCGATCTCGGTCTTCAAAGTTTGAATCTGATCCATGTGCATCTTCATCAGCAGAATGGTACCACCCTGAGCCCACTATCGATTACAGTGGTCTTTGATAGAAATGGTAGATGAATTAAGAATTAAAAGTGACTCATCTCAGCTCTGGCTCATTTTCAAGTCCTCTCGTGGTTACGGTCCTAACCCTAGAACAGGTAGCGCCATAGAAAGAAGCTGGCTTGATGAAAACGATGTCCATTTCGTCTGTCCTCTTTTTTTTTTTTTATAAACAGCTCGTTTTTGAACGGTAACTGTTAAGGGTGGGGTTTGTGGTGAGGACTGGACAGGTGAGGACTGGACAGGTGAGGACTGGACAGGTGAGGACTGGACAGGTGAGGACTGGACAGGTAGGAACTGGACAGGTGTGGACTGGACAGGTGAGAACTGGACAGGTGAGAACTGGACAGGTTTGGACTGGACAGGTGAGGACTGGACAGGTGAGGACTGGACAGGTGAGGACTGGACAGGTGTGGACTGGACAGGTGTGGACTGGACAGGTGAGGACTGGACAGGTGAGGACTGGACAGGTAGGAACTGGACAGGTGTGGACTGGACAGGTGAGAACTGGACAGGTGAGAACTGGACAGGTTTGGACTGGACAGGTGAGGACTGGACAGGTGAGGACTGGACAGGTGAGGACTGGACAGGTGAGAACTGGACAGGTGTGGACTGGACAGGTGTGGACTGGACAGGTGTGACTTTCAGCTTACAATAGGCCGTAAGTATACAGCATATCGCCGATTGCCTTCACTTTGATTATGCTGCTAATCAGGCTAAAAGGGTTTGAAAATCTGTTTTCAAAATCCCACCCACTTTCCATCACTACTGTAAGTAAAAACACAGCATATTGTTTGCATCTTATTTACATTCTTTATTGTAACCACAATGTCACAAATAATTTGTATCTACCTTTCAAATTACATTTAGAGTTTGGGATTTGTAAATGTGTGCTTTTCATTTCATTGATACAGCTGGAGAACTGCAAAGGAAATCCCATTGTGCGCCACACGGGAGCCATGACCAGTATGACCAATATAGATTGTCCTGCTAATAACAGGGTTAAAAATATGTCTGTGAGAATATCCAAGGGGCTTTTATATCATTCTAAATTAATAATAATAATATTTTTATTTAACCAGGTAGGCTAGTTGAGAACAAGTTCTCATTTGCAACTGCGACCTGGCCAAGATAAAGCATAGCAGTGTGAACAGACAACACAGAGTTACACATGGAGTAAACAATTAACAAGTCAATAACACAGTAGAAAAAAAGGGGAGTCAATGTGTGCAAAAGGCATGAGGAGGTAGGCGAATAATTACAATATTGCAGATTAACACTGGAGTGATAAATGATCAGATGATCATGTACAGGTAGAGGAGATATTGGTGTGCAAAAGAGCAGAAAAGTAAATAAATAAAAACTGTGGGGATGAGGTAGGTGAAAATGGGTGGGCTATTTACCAATAGATTAATGTACAGCTGCAGCGATCGGTTAGCTGCTCAGATAGCTGATGTTTGAAGTTGGTGAGGGAGATAAAAGTCTCCAACTTCAGCGATTTTTGCAATTCGTTCCAGTCAAAGGCAGCAGAGTACTGGAACGAAACATGGCCGAATGAGGTGTTGGCAATAATGATAATAATAATAATAATAGCATTGTTTAAAAAATAACAATATTTTGGAGAATATTTTGTTTTCAAATAACGTAAAATGAGCGAGAAAAGGCCATTCTTGAACGTGGGGTGAGACATAGTTACTAATTTCAGCCAGTTTGTTATTTGAATGATTTATTTCTCTTTTTAAAGGGAGAGAAACCAAAAAGGACCTCTGACTTTATCAGTAACTTGCCCATACTGGTATAAAAAATTATCAACATAATACCAACCAACCTCTTTTGACCTTGTGGGGTTTATTTATTTAATGCATTATATTATCATATTATATCATTGTGCTAATGGTAATGCACAAATGATAAAGATGGTACCATATGATCATTTTTGGTACCATTTAGCATGATTGTCCTTTAACATGGTACACCTCTTTAAGGAATACCTAGGATAGGATAAGTAATCCTCTCCCCCTTAAAATATTTAGATGCACTATTGTAAAGTGGCTGTTCCACTGGATGTCATAAGGTGAATGCACCAATTTGTAAGTCGCTCTGGATAAGAGCGTCTGCTAAATGACTTAAATGTCAAATGTAAAAATGTAGAATGTATAATGCAGGTGTGGTTCTCAATCAGAGGCAGGTGTTAGTCGTTGTCTCTGATTGGGAACCATATTTAGGCAGCCCGTTTTGTCATTGTGGGTTGTGGGTGATTGTCTATGTTACTTGCTTGTGTCAGCACGGTTCTTATTATAGCTTCACGGTCGTTATTCGTTTCTTGTTTTGCATCACACCACGCTGCGCTTTGGTCCGCTTCTTACGACGATCGTGACAGCTAAGGGCTGTATCCAGCAACACCGCATTGCTTCATGCGTAAGAACAGCCCTTAGACGGGGTATATTGGTTATATACAGTACCACACTCCCTCGTGTCTTATTGCTTAATTATAAACTGGGTGGTTCCAGCCCAGAATACTGATTGACTGACAACCGTGGTATATGAGACCGTATACCATGGGTATGACAAAACATTTGTTTTTACTGCTCTAGTTTCTAATAGCAATAAGGCACCTCAGGGGTTTGTGGTGCCTGGCCAATATACCACGGCTAATGGCTGTATCCAGGCACTCCGCGATGTGTCGTGCCTAAGAACAGCCCTTAGCCATGGTATATTGGCCATAGGCCAACCTCCCTCGGGCCTTATTGCTAAAAGTAACATAGTAGTACCATGGTACATTTTGTAAGGGCGGTGTCACTCTCTCACACTCACAGTAACCAACACACACAGCACAGCACGTGCTAGATAGAGGGTCACCTCGCTCTACCTCTACCTCTACCTCTACCCCTACCCCTACCTCTACCCCTACCTCTACCCCTACCCCTACCTCTACCCCTACCCCTACCCCTACCTCTACCTCTACCTCACCCTCTACCTCTACCTCACGCTTTATCAGCTACGGTTAATAAAGTAGCTTAAAAATAATTAAGTAGCGGTTCCAAATGTTTGGTATACTCAGCGTATGTTCTGGGCAAACAGATACATATCTGGTGGCCCTGCTGAGACATTAATGAGCTCCAGACCAGGTGGTTGAATGTTCAGATCCCAAGAGCGTTTGTTTATTTATTACTCAATCGAGTACCCCCTGAGCACTGCTTACTTTTTCCGTTGGTGTTGTCAGATAATCGTACAATTGTTGACTTCATTCTGAGCCACGTTTAGCATAAATGTCAAATGTATTTATTGGCAAGAATACGTGTGAAACCACTTGTTTTTGGAACACTTCGCGTGTGAAAACATTTACACATTTACACATAATGGTTTAGGACCATCTGGGATCATCACATGACATCCTGACGACTGTAAATCTGCAACAGTTTACTAACCAATGTCCTTCCAGTAATGCATTGTAAATTCAGCATGTTGCTGTAGTTAGGTGTTCAAGTAATAAGCTGTAAATGTGTGTTATAGTAAAGGTCCTGAAACTCTACGGTAATTTACTGGCTTCTGTGCTGCCAGTAATTTACCCCAAACATGATGTATTCAAATCAGGTTTTTTTTAGGGACTACTTAGTCCAGGACTAGTTTTAATCTCTGTCTGGGAAACTGACTTAGTATTTTCCTCTCCTCTTTTCTCTTCTCTTAGTATTTTACTCTCCTTTTTCCCCTGGAGTGTGTTCCTCCTCTCTCTCTCTGCTCTATGTCCCTGACAGTCTGACACACAGAGGACAAAGACTCCTCAGTTAGGACAGAACCATGTAGTACCACTTCTAGATGGCAACGAACCATGGGCATGATTCATGCCGAACCCCAAACACACACACACACACGCATGTATGTATACACATTCCTGCAAGCATACACACATATTCAGGCAAGCCTACATACACACACACTAAAAAGCAAGCAAACATTCACACATACCTCTCTCTCTCCCTCTCTCAAACATACATTCACACTACGCAGGAACGAAAGGCACTAGCATCCACAAAACTCCCTATTGACCACAGGAATGTGCTCTCGCTCACTCCCCTACACACACACACTTAGAGGCCCAGTCTGACAGCTATTAACACAGACACAGAGACACAGAGAGAGACCTCACGCAGATCACACAGAGACAGAGACACAGAGAGACCTCGCACGCACACACAGGTGTCATTATTCTCATCCTATCTGGAAGTTATACCCCCATTAGCACCTCCTCCCCCATTGTTCCTCTCGGGACCTCTCAGGGGCTAGACTAAAGCATTCACCTGCACAGAAGACAAACTAGCAGGCTCGTCCCTTTAAATCAACTTCACCTATCCTCTTCTCTGTTGTGTTTTAAAATCAGCTTCCCCTGTCCCCCTCTCTGTTTTATTTGGCCTGAAAGCTTTCCCTACTCACTGGAATTTGAGAAACCAGAGAGAGTTATGGGCTGATTGAAGAGTAGAGTAGATAATAATACTAACGCAAACAGGAGAGAGTAAGCGAGAGAGGGAGCGAGAGAGGGAGAGAGAGAGGGAGCGAGAGAGGGAGCGAGAGAGGGAGCGAGAGAGGGAGGGAGAGAGAGGGAGCGAGAGAGGGAGCGAGAGAGAGGGAGCGAGAGAGGGAGCGTGAGACAGAGGGAGCGAGAGAGAGAGACAGAAACAGAGAGCACGAGAGCAAGAGAGAGATCGAGATCGAGAAGGCAGCTAGAGAGAGAGGCCAACCACACAAGAAACATTCCAGAAGCCATGTGTAAATACCAGGGGTCTGCAAGAGAGAGGGGGAGAGAAGGGTGCTCTCTCAGAACCTCAGAATGGAGGGAGATAACACAATATAAGCACAGAGAACTAGCTAGTAGTTAGCCTGGAGCTAGCCTCGAACTAGGCCCATCTCCCAGCTAGCCGAAGAGATTCCATCAAGCAATCCCTGGGCTTCAATTACCTCTTTTGCCAATTAGCCTGGACCCTTTGCTGCCGACACGGAGCCAAGCCGATCCATCACGAATGGTCTACCGACATAACCGTCCGAGGGGGTTTCTGTCCCGAAGCAAGCACCAGTTAACCTGGAGCTAGCCTGGAGCTAGGCACTTCTCCCGGCTAGCCGAAGAATTATATCAGATAATTCCTGGGCTTTAATACCTCTTCTGCCAATTGGCCTAGACCTTTTGCCGCCAACAATGAGCCCCGCCGATCCATCACGACTGGTCTGTCGACGTAACCGGGGTTTTCAACAGACTCTACCGTTGCGAAGTCCCCTGAGGCCCACCTGCTAGCCTGCTTCGAGCCCCGGCCTGCTAGCTGTCTTAATCGCCATGCCTCCAGCTCACCTAGCTACCCTCTGGACCCTATTATCACTCAGCTACATATGCCTCTCCCTAATGTCAATATGCCTTGTCTATTACTGTTTTGGTTAGTAATTTCTCTCTTATTTCACTGTAGAGCCTCCAGCCCTCATCAATATGCCTAGCCCTTATGTTCCATTCCCCACACATGCGGTGACCGCACTTAAATGGTGCCTCTAGAGACAAAACCTCTCATCGTCACTCAACGCCTAGGCTTACCTCCACTTTACTCACATCCTACACACCCTTGTCTGTACATTAAGGATAAGCATATTCTTGATACTGTTTGAAAGGAAACACTTTGAAGTTTGTGGAAATGTGAAATGAATGTAGGAGAAAATTACACATTAGATCTGGTAAAGAAAAACAAATGTATTTTTTGCTTGTTTGTACCATCATCTTTGAAATGCAAGAGAAATGCCATAATGTATTATTCCAGCCCAGGCACAATTTAGATTCTGGCCACTAGATGGCAGCAGTGTATGTGCAAATTTCTTAGACTGATCCAATAAACCAATGCATATCTTTTCAAAACGTTGTATCAAGACTGCTCAAATGTGCCTAATTGATTTATTAATACACTCTCCTCAAACAATAGCATGGTATTCTTTCACTGTAATAGCTACTGTAAATTGGACAGTGCAGTTAGATTAACAAGAATATAAGCTTTCTGCCCATATAAGATATGTCTATGTCCTGGGATTTATTTTTTGTTACTTACAACGTGATGCTAATCACATTAAACAGGTCAACATTCATAAAGCCGCGGGGCCAGACGGATTACCAGGACATGTGCTCAAAGCATGCGTGGACCAACTGGCAAGTGTCATCAAACATTTTCAACCTCTTCCTGACCGAGTCTGTAATACCTACATGTTTCAAGCAGACCACCACAGTCCCTGTGCCCAAGAAAGCGAAGGTAACCTGACTAAATAACTACCACCCCGTAGTACTCACGTCGGTAGCCATAAAGTGTTTAAAAGTTTGGTCATGACTCACATCAACCCCGTCAACCCGGAAACCCTAGACCCACTTCAATTTGCATACCGCCTCAACAGATGAAGCAACTTCACCATCATTTCACCATCTCAACTCCACTCCACACTGTCATTTCACACCTGGACAAAAGGAACACCCATTTGAGAACGCAGCTCAGCGTTCACCATCACAGTGCCCACAAAGCTCATCACTAAGCTAAGGACCCCAGGACTAAACACCTCCCTCTGCAACTGGATATTGTACTTCCTGATGGGCCGCCCCCAGGTGGTAAGGGTAGGCAACAACACATCTGCCATGCTGATCCTCAACACGGTCCCTCAGGGGTGCATGCTTAGTCCCCTCCTGTACTCAATGTTCACCCACAACTGCGTGGCCATCACTAAGTTTGGGAGGAGATCAGAGACCTGGCAACGTGGTGCCAGGAAAACAACCCCTCCCTCAATGTGAGCAAGACAGAGGAGCTAATCATGGACTATAGGAAAAGGAAGGCCCGAATAGGCCCCCATTAACATTGACAGGGTTGAAGTGGAGCGAGTCGAGAGTTTGAAGTTCCTTGGTGTCCACATTATCCAACTAAATATCATGGTCCAAACACACCAAGACAGTTGAAGAGGGCACAAAAGTACCTATTCCCTCTCAGGAGACTGAAAAGATTTTGCACGGGACCCCAGATCCTCAAAAAGTTATACGACTGCACCACCGAGACCATCAACCTGTCCGGTTGCATCACTGCCTGGTATGGCAACTGCTCGGCATCTGACCGAACGTTGCTACGGAGTTTGTAACTTATTTTGTACGTAATGTTGCTGCTGTCACCGTCTGACCGAAAAGAGCTTCTGGACATCAGAACAGCGATTACTCACCACGAACTGGCAGAAGCTTTTTCCTTTAACGAGTCCGACGTGAAGGAGATACTGCTTTCCCGGGAACAGGCCCAAATTCCCAAAATGTGCGTGAAGAGAGAAAGAGGGTTGAGGTCGGGCTGGGCTGCCTTCTGAGAATTCGTAGGCGAGCGAGTAATCCCCGACAGCCATCCTTTCTATTGGCCAATGTGCACTCTTTGAATAATTAAATCGATGATTTACGGAACATTAAAAACTGTAATAACTTATGTTTTGCTATTGTTAGGTTACTGCTGCTATTTAATAATTTGTTACTTTTATTTATTATTTATGATTATTATGTTTTTTTAAACTGCATTGTTGGTTAAGGGCTTGAAAGTAAGCATTTCACTGAAAGGTCTCCACCGGTTGTATTCGGCGCATGTGACAAATACAAATGTATTTGATTTGATTTTTAGTGCGTACTGCCCAGTACATCACTGGGTCCAAGCTGCTTGACATCCAAATCAAGTAAAATTGTATTTTATTATATCACATACACATGGTTAGCAGATGTTAATGCGAGTGTAGTGAAATGCTTGTGCTTCTAGTTCCGACAATGCCACAATATCTAACAAGTAATCTAACAAATTCACAACAACTGCCTTATTCACAAATGTAAAGGGATAAGTAAGTATATGTACATATATGGATGAGTGATGGTCGTGCAGCATAGGCAAGATGCAGTAGATGGTATAGAATACAGTATATACACGTGAGATGAGTAATGTAGGATATGTAATCATTATTAAAGCGCTGATATTTAAAGTGACTAGTGATGCCTTTATTAAGTCCATGTATTAAAGTGGCCAGAGATTTGAGTCTGTATGTCGGCAGCAGCCTCTCTATGTTAGTGATGGCTGTTTAACAGTGATGGCCTTGAGATAGATGTTTTTCAGTTTCTCTCCACAGGCAGTGGCTAGGGTGGTTCATGTCCTTGATGATCTTTTTGGCCTTCCTATGACATTGGGTGCTGTAGGTGTCCTGGAGGGCAGGCAGTGTGCCCCCGGGGATGCGTTGTGCAGACTGCACCACCCTCTGAAGAGCCCTATAGTTGCGGGCGGTGCAGGTACCATACCAGGCAGCGAATCAGCCCAATAGGATGCTCTCAATTGTGCACCTGTAAAAGTGTATGGGGGTCTTAGGGGCCATGCCACATTTCTTCAGCCTACTGAGTTTGAAGAGGCGCTGTTGCACCTTCTGTGTGGGTGGACCATTTCAGACTGTCAATGACATGCACGCCGAGGAATTTAAGCTTTTTACCTTCTCCACTGCGGTCCCATCAATGTGGATAGGGGCGTGCTCCCTCTGCTGTCAGCTCCTTTGAGTTTATTTTAATGACACCACTCCACCAGGGCCCCCACCTCCTCCCGGTAGGCTGTCTTGTCATTGTTGGTAATCAGGCCTACTACTATTGAGTCATCTGCAAACTTGATGATTGAGTTGGAGGCGTGAAAGAGTGGGTGAACTGGGAGTACAGGAGGGGGTTGAGCACGCACCCTTGTGGAGCCCCTGTGTTGAGTATAAACAAAGTAGAGGTGTTGTTTCCTAACGTCACCACCTGGGGCAGCCTGTCAGAAAGTCCAGGACTCAGTTGCACAGGGCGGGTTTCAGACCCAGGGCCCAGAGCTTAATGATGAGCTTGAAGTGTACTCTGCTGTTGAGCGATAGTCAATGAACAGCATTCTTACATTGGTATTCCTCTTGTCCAGGTGGGATAGGCCACTGTGCCGTGCGATGGCGATTGCATCGTCTGTGGATCTATTGGTTCGGTAAGCAAGTTGCAGTTTGTCTAGGGTGTCAGATAAGGTAGAGGTGACACTTAAATGTCTTACTCACGTCAGCCACGGAGAACGAGAGCCCACAGTCCTTGTGAGCGGGCTGCGTTAGTGGCACCGAGTTATCCTCAAAGTGTGAAAAGGTGTTTAGCTTTTCTGGGAGGAAGACGTCAATGTTCACAACATGGCTGGTTTTCCCTTTGTAATCCGTGGTTGTCTGTAGACCCTGCCACATACGTCTCGTGTCTGAGCCACTGAATTGCGACTCCACTTTGTCTCTGTACTGACAGTTTGCCTGTTTGATTGCCTTACGGACGAATAACTACACTGTTTGTTTGTATTCATCCATAATCCCAGTCGCCATGGTTAAATGTAGTTGTTCGAGCTTTCAGGTTTGCACAAATGCTGCCATCTATCCATGGTTTCTGGTTTGGGTTGGTTTTAAGATTCACAGCGGGAACAACATCCCCTATACACTTCCTGATGAACGAGGTCACTGTGTCCGTGTATACGTCTCAGAGGCTACCCGGAACATATCCCAGTCCGCGTGATCTAAACAACCTTGAAGCTTGGATTCCGATTGGTCAGACCAGCATTGAATAGAACTTAACACGGGTACTTCCTGTTTGAGATTCTGCTTATTGGAGTCGTGATTTGATTTGCCAAAGGGAGGGCGGGGAGAAACAGTGGTTGAGCATTTTAGCAGCTCGGGAACTACAGTCAATGAGTTGGTATAACTTCAGCAGTAGCATTTTCCTCAAATTTGCTTTGTTAAAATCCTCAGCTACAATAAATGCGACCTCAGGATATGTGTTTTCCAGTTTGCACAAAGTCCGGTATAGTTCCTTGAGGACTGTCATGGTATCGGCTTGAGGGGCAATATACGTGGCTGTGACTATTAACGAAGAGAATTCTCTTGGGAGATAATATGGTAGACATTTGATTATGAGGTATTCTAGGTTGGGGGAACAAAATTACTTGTACATTATCAGAATCAAACCATAAGTAGTTAATCATGAAACATACACCACCACGTTTCTTTGTCCCGTAGAGTTCTTTATTCCTGTCTGCGCGATGTACCAAGAACCCAGCTGGCTGTATGGACGGGGACAGTATATCTGGAGAGAGTCTTTGTGGCAACCGTTTGCAGAAGGCCCTTTCCTGTTTCAGCATGGCAACGCCCCAGTGCACAAAGAAAGGTCCATACAAAAATGGTTTGTCGAGATCAGTGTGGAAGAACTTGACTGGCCTGCACAGAGCCCTGACCTCAACCCCATCGAAAACCTTTGGGATGAACTGGAACGCCGACTGCGAGGCAGGCCTAATTGCCCAACATCAGTGCTCGACCTCACTCATGGTCTTGTGGCTAAATGGTAGAAGTCACCGCTGCAAAGGTCCAACATCTAGTGGAAAGCCTTCACAGAAGAATAGAGTCTGTTATAGCAGCAATGTTCCAACATCTAGTGGAAAGCCTTCACAGAAGAATAGAGTCTGTTATAGCAGCAAAGTTCCAACATCTAGTGGAAAGCCTTCACAGAAGAATAGAGTCTGTTATAGCAGCAAAGTTCCAACATCTAGTGGAAAGCCTTCACAGAAGAATAGAGTCTGCACTTGATTTTGGAATAAAATGTTTGACGAGCTTTGATGGTGTCCACATACTTTTGGTCATGTAGTGTATGTGGTAGTGGAGTAGTGGCCTGAGGGCACACACTTCTTATTGTATATAACTGCCTTCATTTTGCCGGACCCCAGGAGGAGAAGCTGCTGCCTTGGCAGCTAACAGGAACCCATAATAAAAACAAACACACACACACACTGTGTCCAGAAACAGTACATACCGAGAGAAGCAGTCATGATGGAGAGATGTTCAGAGGACTATCCCACTGTGTCTATCTGGAGGAAACTGGAGACGCACACTGCCACAGCTCTGTCAGCTAAGCAGATCTCCTCTCTCTCCCCTCTCTCCTCTGCCGCTTTCTCTCTCTAAAACTCTGAACTTTTCTCTTTTTCTTTTCTGAATCCTCTATCAGTCTTTTCCTTTCTGTCTCTCCTTCTGGCTCAGCTGGTCTTTTCCGTGGGGCTGAAGAATGTTTGTCTGCCCCCCCCCCCCGGCACAAATAAGGGAGTAATTAAAATGAGAGAACTGTCTGTTCTCTCCCTCTCCTCCCACTTTCACTTGCTCACTGCCCCCTCTGTCCCTTTTCACTCACTCTCTCCTCTACATTTCATCTCTCTGACTATTAACTCTGTTGTAAGGCAGCAGTGTGTTCTCTGGTTCAACTTCTGTGGTCGTGAGTGAAGTCATTTAGGAACTGGAACAGAACACAGAGACAAACCGTGTCCCATTCCTACACTGCACTGCACTCCACTCCACTCCTCATTGGAAAATAGTTATTTGTTCGCTACTGACTTGGTGTGACACTGCTTGAGTACGCATTTTATAGAGGGAGGGATAGAGGGAGAGAGAGAGAGAGAGGGAGAGAGGAGCGAGAGAGAGTATTCCCTCTGTCTAGATAGAGTAGGGCACCCTCCCCTTCCTCTCACTGACCACTCTGCATTGTCTTCTACAGAGCCTCTGCAATCTGTTTCCTCCAATGCATTCTTGAAGGTCAGGGGTCGCATATTTACTTTTATGGCCATGGAGGGGGTCCAGCTAAGGGTTCTATGAATAATGAATACAAATGAAGAGTAAAATAACATGGCTATAAACAGGGAGTACTAGTATCGAGTCGATGTGCAGGGGTACAAGGTCTTTGAGGTAGATATGTACTGTACATATACAGTAGGTAGGGTTAAACTGACTAGCAGCAGCGTATGTGGTGTGTGTGTGTGTGTGCGCGCGCAGAGAGAACAGTCTGTGGCTTGGGTGGCTGGAGTCTTTGACAATTTGTTTGGTCTTTCCTCTGACACCGCCTGGTATAGAGGTCGTGGATGGCAGGGAGATCAGTCCCAGTGATGTACTGGGCTGTACATACTACATACACTCTGTAGAGCCTTACGGTCAGATGCCAAGCAGTTGCCATACCAGGCGGTGATGCAGCCAGTCAAGATGCTCTCGATGGTGCAGCTGTTTAACATTTTTTACTCTTTTCAGCCTGTTGAAGAGGAAGGGAAGAGGCGTTGTTGTGCCATCTTCACAATTGTGTTGATGTGTTTGGATGTGATAGATTCCTGAAGGAACTTCAACATTTCGAACCGCTCCACTACAGCCCCATTGATGTGAATTGCTCAGCCCTCTGTTTCCTGTGGTCCAAGATCAGCTCCTTTTTGTCTTACCGACATTGAGGGAGAGGTTGTTGTCCTGGTACCACAATGCCAGGTCTCTGACCTCCTCCCTGTATGATGTCTAATCGTCGTCGGTGATCAGGCCCACCACCGCTGTGCTGTCGGCAAACTTAATGATGTTGTTGGAGTCACGCGTGGCCACTGCACTGTAGTTTTTTTTTTTGTATATGGGCATCCTGCCAACAGAAGTCACTTCATCTCTGTACAGTGGGTTAATTATACCATGATTTACAGTATCAGCTGGACTGGCTTCTGTCAATGGGATAGAATGAGAATGATCTCTTTATTCACCCACTACCTCTGGTTTGTCCCAAACTAAAAACATCCTAAACAGGACAATGAATACCATCTCACAAAACTCCCATCTACAGTAACATTTTTGTAATTTAGCAGAAACTCTTAACCAGACTTACAGGAACAATAAGGGCACATCAACACATTGTTCACATAGTCGGCTCGGGGAGTCAAACCAGCAACCTTTTGTGTACTAACCCAACGCTCTTAAACGCTAGGCTACCAGAGCCCTACGGGTTAGTGACCCTAGAAAAAAATCCCTCATGCCCATCATTCGGTATTACAACCATGTGCACATCAGCAGTGGAGAGGCCAGGTTCAGAGGGCAAAGTGGGGGCAAAATAATGAAAGTATGATGTGCACATGTATAATGGATTATGAGTACCACTTAAGGATTCCACCCTGCCTCTGAACTCTGGCCAGCATTAATCACAACTCAAAGGTTTGGGTTTACACTGGGTGTTCTTTACAACCAAGCAGGAACATCTTTCTCTCTTCTCTCTCTCTCTATCACTCACACATAGATTAAATGTACCTTGTGATGTTCTGCTCATCTCCCACTGTCCCTTGCTATGCCTCATGTAAGAGACAACTGGACAACTTTTCACTGGGGAAGAGAGAAGATGTCTGATCAGATATAATAAACACACACACACACACACACCTTAATTGTTTTATTCGCTGTCTCTTACTATAGGGCGTTGGAGGAGAAACAGGAAATGCTGGTGTGGGTGGGACGATGTCACAGCTCTCCGTCACTGGAGCCTGTCCTTCATAGTCCTCCATCCTGTAGAGACGGCCACGCTGTAAACACACACACATGCCGGGCAGACTAGTGATCTGTGTGTGACTGTTCTTGCTATTCATGCTGCCCTGCCATGAGAATAGGTGTGAGAGTTGCATCCCAACTGGCACCGTATTCCCATTATAGTGCACTACTTTTCCCAGGGACTGCAGAGGGCTCTGGTTAAAATAGCGCACTTTATATGGAGTAGGGTGCCATTTGGGCACAAACCAGGAATCTCAGCGATTCAGACAAAACAGCCTGACCACCACAGTTCTTCTGCTTCACACCAACACAAACATGAACTACTGTCGTTTGAATGGAAGTCAACATAGTGTCACATTCATCATATGAAGGAGACCAAGGTGCAGCATTCTTCTTGATTTAAGAATGAACACTGAATAAACAAACTAAATAACAAACAAACCGTGAAGCTAATATGAGTAGTGCAGACAGGCAACTAAACATAGAACAAGAACCCACAACCACAAAATGGGGAATGGCTGCCTAAATATGATCCCCAATCAGAGACAACGATAAACAGCTGCCTCTGATTGGGAACCATATCAGGCCACCATAGACATACATATTACCTAGACCTACAAAACCCCTAGACAATACAAAAACTAGCATGCCCATCCTCGTTACACCCTGACCTAAAAATATAAAGAAAACAGAGATATCTAAGGTCAGAGCGTGACACATAGATTAACCATGGACATAGCCAGGTGTTTTTACTAACCGCATGATCATGACCAAGGAAAAGAACTCCTAGCATACCCATGACTATTGCGTATTATGGTGTATAGCAGGTGTGTAACCAGTAGGGGGTGGTGTGTTTAACTGTGAGGTGGGTAAGTTGAGGTGTTGTGTGTGTATACCTGGGAGGGAAGAAGGTTGGGCCTGAAGATCAGAGAGTTCTGGAACGTCTGGGCTCCGCTCCAACCCGGACTATGGAACCCTGGGTAATCTGTGACATCACTGGCCTGTCTATGCTTCCAGCCTGAAGACAGAAAGATAGAGACAGAGACACAGAGAGAAACAGAGAGAATAGATCATGTGTGTTTTTGCTTGTAGCCTTTTAATGAACATTCCAGGGTTTTTCTTAAATTTGTACCATTTTCTACATTGTAGAATAATAGTGAAGACATCTAAACTATGAGATAACACATGGAATCATGCAGTAACCAAAGAAGTGTTAAACAAATCAAATATATATATATTTGAGATTTGAGATTCTTTAAAGTAGCCACCCTTTGCCTTGATGATAGCTTTGCACACTCTTGGCATTCTCTCAACCAGCTTCATGAGGTAGTCACCCACGATGCTTTTCAATTAACAGGTGTGTCTTGTTAAAAGTTAATTTGTGGAATTTCTTTCCTTCTTAACGCTTTTGAGCCAATCAGTTGTGTTGTGACAAGGTAAGGTTTACAGAAGATAGACCTATTTGGTAAAATGCCAAGTCCATATTATGTCAAGAACAGCTCAAATAAGCAAAGAGAAGCGACAGTCCATCATTACTGTAAGACATGAAGGTCAGTCAATACGGAACATTTCTAAAACTTTGAAAGTTTCTTCAAGTGCAGTCGCAGAAACCATCAAGCGCTATGATGAAACTGGCTCTCGTGAGGACCGCCACAGTAAAGGAAAACCCAGAGTTATCTCTGCTGCACAAGATAAGTTCATCAGCCTTATAAATTACATCCAAAATAAATGCTTCACAGAGTTCAAGTAACAGACACATCTCAACATCAACTGTTCAGAGGAGACTGCATGAATCAGGCCTTCATGGTCCAATTGCTGTAAAGAAAGAACTACTAAAGGACACCAATAAGAGAAATAGACTTGATTGGGCCAAGAAACAAGAAACAAGCAATGACCCGTGGAAATGGGTCCGTTGGTCTGATGAGTCCAAATTTGAGATTTTTGGTTCCAACCTCCATATAAGTGAACAGATAATCTCTCCATGTGTGGTTCCCACCGTGAAGCATGGAGGAGGAGGTGTGATGGTGTGGGGGTGCTTTGCTGGTGACACTGTCAGTGATTTATTTAGAATTCAAGGCACACTTCACCTGTATTCTGCAGCGATATGTTTTGGTCCCATCTGGTTTTTGATTAGTGGGACTAACAATTATTGTTCAACAGGACAATGACCCAACACACCTCCAGGCGGTGTAAGGGCTATTTGACCAAGAAGGAGAGTGATGGAGTGCTGCATCAGATGACCTGGCCTCCACAATCACCCGACCTCAACCCAATTGAGATGGTTTGGGATGAGTTGGACCGCAGAGTAAAAGGAAAAACAGCCAACAAGAGCTAAGCATATGTGGGAACTCTTTCAAGACTTTTGGAAAACCATTCCAGGTGAAGCTGGTTGAGAGAATGCCAAGAGTGTGCAAAAAGCTGTCATCAAGGCAAAAGGGTGGCTACTTTGAAAATTCTAAAAGCAAAAATAGATTTGTTTAACACTTTTTTGGTTTCTACATGATTCCATATGTTTAATTTCATAGTTTTGATGTCTTCACTGTTATTCTACAATGTATAATAAAAATATGAATGAGTAGGTGTGTCCAAACTTTTGACTGGTAAATGTTTTATTATTTCCCCCTCTCTGATTGGACTGAATTAATGGACAACAACACTTAGGCTTCTACTTCCGGCTTATACATACTATATACATTTTATTTACAGTATATTTTACGTTAGTTATATTGTTTTTTGTTAGCTTTAGTCCCCCATATATTTTTTAAATTGTGTTGTGATTTTTCACAAAAGTTAAAAAAATATATATATTCTCATAGTTTCTACAGATTGTAAATGAAAGATTTTTCTTTGCGAACAGTATTCTTATGTTATTGATCGATTGACTTTGACTTTCCAAATCACCCAGCAGTGCTATTTGCAGAGTTATCTCCAAGTAAATGTTACAATTCTTCAACCCGAACCTGCGACCAAAAACAAAGTACATGATGATCTAGTGATCTAATGTAAATCCAATGATTCCGTCCCTTCGAAAAAAAACATCTGCAGAGCTGGGATGGTTGTATCCCCCATATATATGACATTATATGTGTGTTAATCATTTTGTATAATAATTTAAATGTAACAAAATCCAGCGTCATTTTGTGTTTCAGTTCATAAACCATAGAATTTATGAACTGAAACACAAAATGACGAAAGAAAGAAATTTGAGTTTCTTTGCCCGTTGGAGTAGATATTCTATTCCTTATCTTTTAGCCAGGTAAATAATGATCGTGCTTTTTTAAATTATCTGCAAAGCCATTACAATTACAACTGGCTATACACATTTCACCATTTGCCTTAATGAGATACAAGCTTCAATTTCATTTATCATAATATATGTTTGTAAACTTACCATTAAAAAGTACTATGATTGATTGAGTGGCCATATAGCTGTAACATGATATTTTCACTGCGACTGAGTAAACCTCCAATTCTTCTCCACTACCCGCTAAAACCTCCCCGCATCCCAAGTTGGGTTGTCTTCCAAATTGACTGGCAGACCACCCCTGCCCACCTGGATACCAGGGCCCCCCAGAGACTGGGACCCATTCTTTGACAAGAGCAGCCAAAAGCATTTCCAATGCCCACACCTTGATAATGCTGTATGTAGTTATAAAAACAATATATATATATCATGTAGAAAATGATTGCTTAATCTTAGTTTGTTTCCACAACTAACGAATAGTATGTGTAATAATGTAGGACCTTCCTATGAAGGATTGTTACCAATAACTAGGAATGACATTACAAAAATCATCCTACCCTGTTCCTAACATCATTACCCCATAACAACATATGTGGGATACATACGCACACTCTCTCCACCCCTCCCCCACAAACAACCACAAGCTCAGATGTTCAACAGTTGTTCCAATCCCGAGCCCAACTCAAGAGGAGACTTGATGTGTGAATGCGTATACAGTTGTAGCTGTTTGAGAAGGCAAAATTGAGCAAGAATTGGGAGATTTGATTAACCAATGTCTAGTCCTAGCTTATGGAATTCGGACACACCCCTTTCCTCCGACAAACACTCACATTGGTCCCCCATTGTGACCATTTTTCCAATCACCCCAGTGCAGTCAGACCACTCTAGGATTTTGTGACGCCAGGGCCACAATAATTTGCCCCCTCTCTATTTGTCCGAGGGGGACCTCATCCCCAAGGGTTACTGCAGCTTCTGTAGCGTTGCCAGCACTGCCACTGGGTGGGAGTACTCCACCAGAATCCCCACCGGCGTGGTACGAGGTCATCAAGGTTCTCATCAGTGGCTTTGAGCGATATTATGCTCACCCATCTGGGGGCTTTGGCTTTATAGGACCAACCCTGCCAGGCAGGCTCAGACACTTGAGTGGGCGGTGCTGCTTTAGTGGGTCTCCGACCGTGTTAATCTCTGTCTTGGCTGCATATAGGCTACTTGCAGTAGGCCTATAAAACAGATAAGGACTCCTTCTTAGTGTGTGGGTGTCTAGGATATAGGATTGGGGATCATTCTATCATGATAGGACGATAAATATGTCAACTATATTTGGAATTTATTTTAAAATGTATATCGCATATCTATACAAAATGTAAAACTCTCTCTCTGTCACAACTCCTGCCCGCAGACACAAATTGGCTCTGGCTTTTGCAACCAATTACCCTTTTCACTCATTTAACTCATCACACCAGAACCAACACAACTTCCAGCCCCAACACCAGCACCAACCCTGGACATAGCACCGACCAACCACAACTGTCACCTTCATCCAGCATCTGCCAGCTCAGACTCCACCCCTTCCCCTCCCCCAACACAAAGAAACATTGTGGACTGAGTGACTGATGGATGGATTCTGTTGTGTTTGATTGATTGACTATTTGGTTTGCCTAATTTGAATTGATGGTTCATTGTTTGAATGATTTATTATTTAGAATTTTCAATTAATGATGACTGAATTTGGACTTATTTGACCTTTTTACCTGTAAAGATTTTTGGAAACCACAAACGACGATACATTACATGTCTCATAAGGTCTTATTTTGATGCCTAGCTTTACCCTAATACAGGTGCCAGAAAAAGGCCTGCGAAGTAGGGTTGCAAAATTCAGGTACCTAAGGCAGGAGAGAGGGAAACACACACACACAGACACACAGACACACACACACACACACGGTCCTTCTGTAGCTCAGTTGGTAGAGCATGGCACGCCACACACACCACCCATACAGAATGTATGCACACATGACTGTAAGTCGCTTTGGATAAAAGCGTCAGCTAAATGGCATATATTATTATATTACACACACACACACACACACACACACACAGTTCACACCTAGTTAATTGTCATTCCACCAGTTTGTTTGTCACATTATCCCCTTGTCCTGATACATACAGTACAGTTCCAACTGCAACGAATACAGCTATGTTTTCTTAGGCACTGCTACATATAATCCGAGCTGTGAAGACATTTCTTCCAGTCACTTCAAAAGATTAGTTTAAGTCAGTTACTGTACTGTACCTATGAGAACCTGGTTTTACAGTGCTTATATAAAAGTTCCAATTACTGGTTTAAACTTTTAAACCCACTCAGAAAACATAGAGGACAAAGGCGAATAAAGCATGTCTGTGTTGGAAGTAGTGAACTCTGCTACGAGAACACAAACCAAACCAAATTATGATTAACTCAACTACCTGCGGTTCAGCTCTCTGTCTAAACAGCTGAATGCTGGCACAGCTTTATTTTCTTTAGCCTGGCCTCTGGCATCATGTCAGAATCCTCATGCCAGACAGACAGACAGTCAGAGGACTGTTGTAACAGTATGTTTCTGAGGGATTCCAATGTAAATATGTACTGTAACTGAAGAGCTGTACTGTAACTGAAGAGCTGTACTGTAACTGAAGAGCTGTACTGTCACTGAAGAGCTGTACTGTAACTGAAGAGCTGTACTGTCACTGAAGAGCTGTACTGTAACTGAAGAGCTGTACTGTAACTGAAGAGCTGTACTGTAACTGAAGAGCTGTACTGTAACTGAAGAGCTGTACTGTAACTGAAGAGCTGTACTGTCACTGAAGAGCTGTACTGTAACTGAAGAGCTGTACTGTAACTGAAGAGCTGTACTGTCACTGAAGAGCTGTACTGTCACTGAAGAGCTGTACTGTCACTGAAGAGCTGTACTGTAACTGAAGAGCTGTACTGTCACTGAAGAGCTGTACTGTAACTGAAGAGCTGTACTGTAACTGAAGAGCTGTACTGTCACTGAAGAGCTGTACTGTAACTGAAGAGCTGTACTGTAACTGAAGAGCTGTACTGTCACTGAAGAGCTGTACTGTAACTGAAGAGCTGTACTGTCACTGAAGAGCTGTACTGTCACTGAAGAGCTGTACTGTCAGGTAGTAACGGATCACATGTAATCTGTTACATTAAACTGTAACTGTAATCCGTTACGTTACCGGCAAAAATATCTTAATTTGATTACAGATACGTTTGAAAAACTAGATGAACACTTCTAGGATTTCTTCTAAATTAAAAAAAGGATGTTTGAGAAAAAAATGTGGGGACACAATTCTGTTTCTCTCAATGACATTCAAATCAGCGTTGAAAACAGTTGCAAGTTTAAGTTTGTTCCACCTGAGCGAGTCTGAACACAAGTCAGAGACCACTACGATGACACACCAAATGCGTTGACTGGATTGTGGGAAACGAGCAGGAATGGGTTTTTGTAGGAAACAGTCCAAGCTATGTCTTCCAACGGTGTGACTGTTATCGGCATCCAAAGATTATACATCCAACTTGAATAAACACTTGGAGGACAACAGCAGTGGTCTAAGGGCGATACGGATATCACTTAATATTAATATCTATATAGCGCGTTTATGTGAACATGTTTTCTATTTCTCTCTTTATTGATGGGAATGGTCAATAAGGAAGCATGTTGTTTAAAAAAGGTATAATCTTTGTCAATTCTATCATAAATAGGACTGGTGGAGTTATGTCACACATGCAGCTAACAAAAATATATGGAAATGACTGCTCTACCCAAAATTACTAATTGCATCATTAACATAAAAATGTAAGAGGCAAGTGGAAGAGGGGAAAAGTAAGGAACTAGTCTGTCGGCATTAAAGACCAAAATTCATAAAGAAATTTGTGATGAATAAAAAAATATAGCAGTTTCATTTAAAACTTCTTAGGGCTGTGAAAGTGCAGGGAACCAAATTCAAACAGAAATCTCATATTTAAAATTCCTCAAACATACATGTAATTTTTACCGTTTTAAATGTAATCTTGTTGTTGATCCCACCACAGTGTCCGATTTCAAATATGCTTTACAGGGAAAGCACCACAAACGATTATGTTAGGTCACCACCAAGTCACAGAAAAACACAGCCATTTTTCCAGCCAAAGTGAGGAGTCACAAAAAGAACCAATAGAGATAAAATTAATCACTAACCTTTGATGATCTTCATCACTTGACTCTCATAGCACTTCATGTTACACAATACATGTATGTTTTGTTTGATAAAGTTCATATTTTTATAAAGAAATCAGAGTTTACATTGGCGCGTTATGTTTAGTAGTTCCAAAACATCCAGTAGACAGTAGACTCATTTTTGTTATGTATTTTTCAGGTGTTACTTTTTGATTTGATTTATTTAGTAAATATTTTCTTAACTCTATTTCTTGAACTGCATTGTTAGTTAAGGGCTTTAATAAATCCTCTTAATTAAGGAAGCTTCAAATTTTCGCAGCTTTTTGTTAAAATTCATGCGCAACATTTCAGCGCCCTGCTATTCATGCCAGGAATATAGTATATGCATATGATTAGTATGTGTGGATAGAAAACACTCAGACGTTTCTAAAACTGGTTAAATCACGGCTGTGACTATAACAGAACGTGCGTTTCATCGAAAAGTGCAGGAAAATCTGATCACTGAAAATGGAAAAAAATATCCATGCGCCACTTCCAAGAATTGTTAAAGGTGACCCAGATTAAATGAGGTCGAGGTTGCAATACCTACAGCTTCCACACGATGTCAACAGTCTTGTCATTTGCCTACGATTTGTTTCTTGGTCAAACGAAGAAGAGACAAGCCATTTCTTCAGGTATCCGACCGGATATTTTGGTTGAGATTTACCCGGACATTATTTCCAGACGGACACCTATAGAATTTACATCGCCTCGTGATCAATTTTATCGCTTATTAACGTGTACTAATACCTAAAGTTGCATTACAAAAGTATTTCGAAGTGTTTTGTGAAAGTTTATCATCAACTTTTTAATAAAAAAAAAATGACGTTACAAAACGCTATTTTTTCGTTGTTCACACAGTCTTCATAGATCGATATCTAGGCTATATATGGACCGATTTAATCTAAAAAAGACCCAAAATGATGTTTATGGGACATCTAGGAGTGCCAAGAAAGAAGCTTGTCAAAGGTAATGAATGTTTTATATTTTATTTCTGCGTTTTGGGTAGCCCCGGCTATCGCAAAATCTGTCGTTAGGTGACGTTGCAGTATTTTGGGGGATACATGCTATCAGATAATAGCTTCTCATGCTTTCGCCGAAAAGCATTTTACAAATCTGACTCGATGGATAGATTCACAATGAGTGTAGCTTTAATTCAGTACATTGTATTTGCAATTTAATGAAAGTTTGAGTTTTATCAAAAACTATACGTGGCTGATTGATGTTCCCATTGATGTTCCCAGCGGGAGCACTTCTCTAACAAGTTTTAAGTAAACATTTCACGGTTTACACCTAAAATTTGATTTGATTAGAATTTGATTAAATAATCTGCTCTCAACAACTGATGTTGAGAAATGTCTGTTACTTGAACTCTGTGAAGCATTTATTTGGGAAGCCATTTCTGAGGCTGATACTTCTAATAAACTTATCCTCTGCGGGAGAGGTAACTCTGGGGCTTCTTTCCTGTGACAGTCCTCATGAGAGACGATTGTTGTGACTGCACTTGAAGAAACTTTAAAAGTTCTTGAATTCTCTTTGCTTATTTGAGCAGTTCTTGTCACAATATGGACTTGGCTATGGCTATCTTCTGTAAACCACCCCTACCTTGTCACAACACTAACAACTAAAATGTATTAAGAAGGAAAGAAATTCCACAAATGAACTTTTAACAAGGCACACCTGTTCATTGAAATGCATTCCAGGTGACTACCTGATGAAGCTGGTCAAGGCAAAGCTGTCATCAAGGCAAAGTGTGGCTACTTTGAAAAATCACAAATATAAAATATATTTTGATTCGTTTCAAATATTTTGGTTACTTCATGATTCCATATGTGTTATTTCATAGTTTCGATGTCTTCACAATTATTGTGCAATGTAGAAAATAATACAAATGAACTTTTATGGATCCTTCTCTCACCAATCCCTTTAGCGGGATCGATTTGACAACAGGCCCTACACCCAAACAAGGGCACTGCGTTCATCCACCTCTGGCCTGCTCGCCTCCCTACCACCTCCCTACCACTGAGGAAGTACAGTTCCCGCTCAGCCCAGTCAAAACTGTTCGCTGCTCTGGCCCCCAATGGTGGAACAAACTCCCTCACGACGCCAGGACAGCGGAGTCAATCACCACCTTCCGGAGAACCTGAAACCCTCCTCTTTAAGGAATACCTAGGATAGGATAAGTAATCCTTCTCACCCCCCTTTAAGATTTAGATGCACTATTGTAAAGTGGCTGTTCCACTGGATGTCATAAGGTGAATGCACCAATTTGTAAGTCGCTCTGGATAAGAGCGTCTGCTAAATGACTTAAAATGTTAAAAAATGTTAAACAACACCCAGTGAAATTGCAGCCGCCAAATTCAAAAACAGAAATACTCATAATAAGAATTCCTAAAGCAAACAAGTGTTGTACATCGGTTTAAAGATTAACTTCTTGTTAATCCAGCCACGGTGTCAGATTTCAAAAGGCTTTACAGTGAAAACAGACAATGAGAATATGTCTGAGGACAGCGCCCAGCGTACCAACACATTGAAGATCAGATTTCAACCAGGCAGGTGCTACATAAAAGTCAGAAATACCGATATCATTCATGCCTTACCTTTGAAGATCTTGGGGCGGCAGGGTAGCCTAGTGGTTAGAGCATGCACTTAACCGAAAGGTTGCAAGTTCAAATCCCGAGCTGACAAGGTACAAATCTGTCGTTCTGCCTCTGAACAGGCAGTTGACCCACTGTTCCTAGGCTGTCATTGAAAATAATAATTTGTTCTTAACTGATCTTGCCTAGTAAAATAAAAATATATTTTTCTGTTGGCACTCCAAAATGTCCCATAAACATCACAAATGGTCTTTATGTTCGATAAATCGCTTCTTTATATCCCCAAAATGTCCATTAATTTGGCGCGTTTGATTCAGAAGAACACCGTTTCCAACTCGCCCAACATGCCTACAAAGTATCTAATAAGTTACCTGTAAACTTGGTCCAAACATTTCAAACCACGTTCCTAACCCAAATGTATGTATCCTAAAACATAAATAATCGATAATATTTAAGACTGGAAATACTGTGTTCAATACCAGATGAAAACAAAGTGAAGCAGGTCCCGCGCACCAAAACATTAGAGTGCACCTGGAGTGACACATGGAAATACTTCTTAATTTCTCAAACATCAACCAATTTCTAAAGACTGTCTAAAGACTGTTGACATCTAGTGGAAGCCATAGGACCTGCATGCATATTTCTATTAAAAAAGATTACCATAGAAACCTAATGGAAAACAGATTGAGCTAAAAAAAAAAATCACTGGATGGATTGTGCTCGGGGTTTTGCCTGCCAAATCAGTACTGTTATACTCACAGACATTATTCAAACAGTTTTAGAAACCTCCGGGTGTTTTCTATCCAAATCTACTGATAATATGCATATCCTTGCTTCCGGGCCTGAGTAGCAGGCAGTTTACTTTGGGCACGCTATTTTCATCCGGACGTGAAAATTAGAGGTTGACCAATTATGATTTTTCAACACCAATACCGCTACCGATTATTGGAGGACCAAAAAAGCTGATATCGATTAATCTGCCATTTAAAAAAAAAATTGTAATAATGACAATTACAACAATACTGAATGAACACTTAATATAATACATCAATAAAATCAATTTAGCCTAAAAGAAATAATGAAACATGTTCAATTTGGTTTAAATAATGCAAAAACACAGTGTTGGAGAAGAAAGTAAAAGTGCAATTTGTTCCATGTAAGAAAGCTAACGTTTAAGTTCCTTGCTCATGTCATGTACTTCTAGAAGTAGTGGGTGGAGGAGTCAGGCGCAGAGAGCAGGGTAGTTGATTTGTAAACTTGAAATCGGCCCTAATTAATCGGCCATTCCGATTAATCCGTCGACCTCCGTCCGTGAAAATACACCCCCCTAGCCCAAAGTGGTTTAAGAAAAACCCTGAAATGAGTGTCCAATCCTTTGACTGGTACTGTGTATAAATGCCCAAACTGTGCATGAACTGTAGCCAACTCGGCCATCTGGCCGCAGCCTGCACAGCCATCATCTGTAAGAGCTGTAAAGACAACCTTCCCACTTTGGACTGCACCCAGTAACCGGTGCAGGAACGGCAGCCACTTCTTCAGAACCTGCCCCAGTTCCCACACAGGCAGGGTAAGAGCCAAAAAACCCAACCCCACTAACCCCCACCCCATCCACCAGACAACAGCAATGAAGAAGCCAGAACCAGAACTTTCCACATTCAACGCCCAACCCACCACCCAAAATGTCCCAGAAACAGCCCCCACCATCACCCAAGTCATCCCAGAAACCATGACCCTGACATTACCATCAAAACAGAAATACACACTCCAGATGGCTGTTCATGGTTGCCTCCCCACTATGGAATTTATCCATAGACGGCAGAGGATACAACCACAACTGTCGCCTCCATCCAGCAATTGCCAGCCCAGACCCCACCCCTCCCCCAACACACAGACTGACAGTGGATTGACTGACAGATTGACTGACAGACTAATTATTCTGATTATTTTTTGATTGCTTTTATTTTATTTATTTTTTGATTGGATGACCATTTGGTTATTGTTTGAATTGTTGATTCTTTAGAATTGTTTATTGACGATGGATTGAGTGATTGATTCTCTTTTTAACTGATTGAATGTTTTACCTGTAAGAATTTAGGAAAACAAACAAATAAAATCACCTTCTAATATGCATTTTTAAGATGAATATTGAAATATCATAACTGTAACAGAGGGACAGAGCCTTTCCCTGCGATTCTACTGTGATTCTACTGTATCTCAAATTAGACAAACAGACGTTCAATTTGAAGTCATTGCTAGCTCATCAGTGTGATGTTGTTTGAATGAGAAGGATGGAACCCCGCTCTGGTTAACATGGTCTCACCTGATTGGCTGGCGTTGGCGTGGGTTGTCGTTTGGCTTATCCCATTGGTGTGGAGGGAGACGGAGCGGGACAGGGGGGGGACGGGATGTCGGGTGGGGACAGGTATGAAGGTGGGGTCCAGGTCAAGGATTAACCGGTTGAGCTGCTCGATGGACTCATCCATGTCTGTTACTAACGAGGCAAGCTCCTCCTGCCCATAGGGTTCCCCTGAGGGTAGGGGTGTGTGTGTGGTGTGTGTGGCATGTGTACTGTGTTGGACATGTGTGGTGACCTCAGGCGACCTCTCAACTCCCACCCCACCCTCCATTCGTCTCTGCACCGCCTCTCTTCTGCTGGTCCCCGTATTGGGCATGTCTGGAACTGACAGGGTGTCTGGACCAATCAGAGGAGGTGTATCCACAGGGCTGTCCCACCCCTGGTCTGTTTGCTCCTCCCCCTCTGGGGCGTCGACTGCCTGCTGCACCCATGATTGGGTGGTGTAGGTGGTGGAGTATCCACTTCCACTCTGGACCAATTGCTGGGCTTCAGGCAGGCTCTCAGAGGACAATGAGCCGATGCTAGCCAAGCTATGCCTGTCCAAGGCAGGGCTAGCCTCAGGGATAAACTCGTCATCATCCAGGATGTCTGTCTCCCTCTCGCTGGGCAAGGCCTCCTCGTTGACAGGCTGCCCTAAGCCTTCCTTGTCCCCGTCCATCTTCCCCTCTCCATTACTGGAGGCTGGGAGCTTTGTCATGTCTTCCAGAGGAGGCTGAGCCTTCTCCAGGCCAACCCCAGATAGAAGCCTCCTTTGCTGGGTACGTTCGTCCTCACTGGGCCCTCTCCCAGGGCTCACTGCAGTAATAACCCCTGTCCACTGGGAGGCAATAGAGAAGCCTGAATCACTACTGGCTGACAGGGCAAGGCCACTGGGGATAGGGCCGCTGGTTGCCTGGGGAAACATATCCCCTCCTTTGTCACTACTCCTCTTCCTCACTCTGGCGTAGAGGCTGCCATTGGCAGGGCCAGGGCTATGAGGCAGAGCTGAGGAAGAGGCAGAGAAGATGTGTAAAACAGGCAGCGGTAACTCAGAGTACTTAGACACACCGACACAAAAAGTATGACACGCTTAACAACCTAGAACCCTCAACCTCTTTTAATCATCCTTCGACACACAAACAGAGGCCTGGTGCACTGGACACACACACACACACACAGTGCCAAGTGTAGGTCCAAAAGGCTTCTTAACAGCTTCTACCCCCAGGTCTTGAATTGACCCCACCTTTTTTACGCTGGTCTTACTCGCTGTTTATTATTATGCATAGCCACTTTACCCCTACCTACATGTACATGTTACCTGAATTACCTCAATTAACCTCTGTCTGTAGACTCGGTACTTGTACCCCCTGTGTATAGCCTTGTTATTGTTATTACGTTTCAATCTCAGTTGAACCTCCCCTCCCCTTTGCCCTCAGAACAACCTCAATTCATCGGGGCATGGACTCTACAAGGTGTGGAAAAAGTTCCACAGGGACGCTGTCCCATGTTGACTCCAATTCCTCCCACAGTTGTGCCAAGTTGGCTGGATGTCCTTTGGGTGGTGGACCGTTCTTGATCCACACGGGAATCTGTAGAGTGTGAAAAAACCCAGCAGTGTTGCAGTTCTTGACACAAACCGGTGCGCCTGGCACCTACTTCCATACCCCGTTGAAAGGCACTTACATCATTTGTCTTGCCCCTTCACCCTCTGAATGGCACTCATACACAATCCATGTCTCAATTGTCTCAAGGCTTAAAAATCCTTCTTTAACCCGTCTCCTCCTCTTCATCTACACTGATTTGAAGTGGATTTAGTGGATTTAGCAAGTGACGTCAATAAGGGATCATAGCTTTCACCTGGATTCACCTAGAAGGTCTGTATCATGGAAAGAGTGTCCTTAATGTTTTGTGCAGTCAGTGTAGTTTCAGCAGAGAGGAAGAGGCTAAGCAAGAGGGTTCACTCGCCAAAATCCATTGTCCATTATTAGCCCAATGTTTTTCTATGGGAATAATATGGAGATATATGAGCATCTCATCATTATATCGGATCTTTGGGTTCAGCCTCGTGCACATAGGAAAGGAAAGTGCACAGTGCCAGCCCATTAGGATGCCCTAATGTCAATCGAAATTTCAGCAAAATTATATAATTGCTCCTGTCTATATATATAGCTGTGGATTCTTTCACATTATACAATGGGTATGTCTAATCCTGGATGCTGATTGGTTAAAACTGCATTTGAGCCGGTGTCTATTCCACAAGTTACCACCAAATCTATGACGTTCAAATGCCGAATTGCTCTGTTCCATCTGACTCCTCACACCATTGTCTCATCAGCTCAGCCAGGTAATGTATATACTAGATTTTACTCTGTAAAAAGCATTTAGACATTTATCTCCCATTTCTTTTAGACTAGCATTTGGTTTTCCACAGCTGAGATTTGTAACATTGTTTCAGTAGTGAAATCCGATCTCCAGCTGTCCTGTGGTTAAAAAAAAAATGTTTTGAGAGTCGGGATTAGAGAGTCAGGCTGGCAGCTTTTCTCAGCCAGTCGAAATAATGAATCAGTATCATTTCTATGGATATATACACAAAAATGTCAATAGAAAACACGAAATTGCAACTAGTTTGCTGTCATATCAGCTTCAGTTTGAAGTGATTGTGTTAGCTGTGTAGTTGGCTATCTCTTCCGAACAGTGGCCTAGCGAGAGAGCAAATGTTATATGCCAGGCGAAATCGCACATCATTAGCTCATTGTTATGGATGTGTGCGCAAAAAAATCACTAGAAAACATATTAAACAAATGCAAATGCGGCAACTTTGCTGTCATTCTGGCTGCACAGTTTGAAGTGACTGTGTTAGCCAAAGGTGGAAAGCTAGAGCTTCTTAGGAATAGGACCCTTTTTTCTCCATTTCCTGTCTGAATGATGTGCCCAAAGTAAACTGTTTGTAGCTCAGGCCCTGAAGCCAGGATATGCATATAATTGGTATCATTTGAAAGAAAACACTTTTTGAAGTTTGTAGAAATGTTAAAAATAATGTAGGAATATAACACAATAGATATGGTTGGAGAAAATCTAAAGAAAAACCAACCAGACATTTTTTTATTCGAGAGGCCATCCTCTTAGAAATGCAAGAGAAATGTCATGTTGAAAATGAGCTCCCTGGATGCAATTCCTATGGCTTCCACTGGGTGTCAGCAGTCTATGTTCAAGGCTTCAGGCTTTTAACTTTTTTTTTAAATAATAAGAAATCACAGTTCCAGTAGGAGGACACAGTCTTGGAAATGTGTGTTTGCTCGCGCCATGAAGACATTACTGCTAAAATAGGTATCCTATTGAACATACTTCTTTCTGAAAGAAATATTATAGTTTAATTGCATTTTAGGGTATCTGAGGAGTAAATAGAAGCATACTTTGACTTGTTGAAACAAAGTTTAGGGGTATATTTTTGGATTCCTTTCTCTGCAAGTCGAACGAGTGGATTACTCAAATCGATGGCGCCAACTAAACAGACCTTGTCGGATATAAAGATGGATTTTATCTAACAAAACTACACTACATGTTATAGCTGGGACCCTTTGGATGTCAAATCAGAGGAAGATTTACAAGAATGTAAGCTTTCAGACAATATAAGACACTTATATATACCTAAATGTTTAAACTACATAATATTTATTATTATTTCGCCCTCCAGTTTCACCGGAAGTTGTCCTGTTAAGACAAGCAAGCAAGGGATAAGAACATTCACAGCCATCTGCCAGTGGACCTCATCTCATCTCCCGTAACGCTTTAACCAGGGATAAGAACATTCACAGCCATCTGCCAGTGGACCTCATCTCATCTCCCGTAACGCTTTAACCAGGGATAAGAACATTCACAGCCATCATGGTAATCTAACATTTAGAATGAATGACTGTTCTTTTTGAATATCCATAGATTTAGAACAAAAAGACTTAACGACTGGGTCACAACTCCGGCAACCAAACCGAAAGGACGAACGACCAGCCGGCTTGGGTAGCAACCCTAGATTTGTGTCAGGACTATATCTCGTGGAAGGATGAAATGTATGAGTTAATTCATAAAAATAAAGTTTTTAATTAAAATATGTCAATCATTATTTGAATATGTTGGTAACCTGTTGTATAAAAGTGATAATTCCTTCAAAGCCATTGTTTTGAGGATACATTGGCACTGTTTGCCGGTCCTCAACTTTGTCTCGGCCCTAACATCACCTATGCAATATATGCTCCAAACACCAACTTTTCGGGCATTATCACTTAATCACAAGTGTGTAGGCCTATACCTATTTGGGAAGCCTGCAATTTGGGTAGTGCAACTAGCAATACTGCCCTACCAAGCATAAAGGTAGTAACTGCTCATAGAGTGGAACTGGGAGAAATTGCTTTTATTTACCTTGGTTTCACAGTAAAGTTATGCAGTTACTGCTAACATGACCCCCCATTTTCACCAAAACACAATACATTTTTTAAAATGTTTTACATTTTATTTCACCTTTATTTAACCAGGTAGGCTAGTTGAGAACAAGTTCTCATTTACAACTGCAACCTGGCCGTCGATAAAGCAAAGCAGTTTGACACATACAACAACACAGAGTTACACATGGAATACACAAACATACAGTCAATAATACAGTAAAGAAAATATATATACAGTTTGTGCAAATGAGGTAAGATAAGGCAATAAATACGGCATGGTGGCGAAGTAATTACAATATACCAATTAAACACTGACGTGATTGACGAGCAGAAGATGAATGTGCAAGTAGAGATACTGGCGTGCAAAGGAACAAGATTAATAAAAAAATACAGTATGGGGATGAGGTAGTTGGAAGGGCAATAATACAGACGGGCTATGTACAGCGTACAGTGATCTGAGAGCTGCTCTGATAGCTGGTGCTTAAAGCTAGTGAGGGAGATACAAGTCTCCAGCTTCAGTGATTTTTGAAGTTCGTTCCAATTGTTGGCAGCAGAGAACTGGAAGGAAAGGCGGCCAAAGGAGATATTGGCTTTGGGGGTGACTAGTGAGATACACCTGCTGGAGAGCGTGCTACGGGTGGGTGCTGCTATTGTGACCAGTGACCTGAGGTAACGCAGGGCTTTACCTAGCAAAGACTTGTAGAGGACCTGGAGCCAGTGGGTTTGGCGATGAGCATGAAGCGAGTGCCAGCCAACAAGAGTGTACAGGTCGCAATGGTGGGTAGTATATGGGGCTTTGGTGACTAAATGGATGGCACTGTGATAGACTACATCCAATTTGCTGAGTAGAGTGTTGCAGGATATTTTGTAAATGACATCGCCAAAATCGAGGATCGGTAGGATGCTCAGTTTTACGAGGGTATGTTTGGCAGCATGAGTGAAGGATGCTTTGTTGTGAAATAGGAAGCCGATTCTAGATTTAATTTGGGATTGGAGATGCTTAATGTGAGTCTGGAAGGAGAGTTTACAGTCTAACCAGGCACCTAGGTATTTGTAGTTGTCCACATAAGTCATAACCATCCAGAGTGTTGATGCTTGATGGGCGGGCATGTGCGGGCAGCAATCGGTTGAAGAGCATGCATTTAGTTTTACTTGCATTGAAGAGCAGTTGGAGGCCACGGAAGGAGAGTTGTATGACATTGAAGCTCGTCTGGAGGTTAGTTAACACAGTCTCCAAAGAAGGGTCAGAGGGATACAGAATGGTGTCGTCTGCATAGAGGTGCAACAGAGAATCACCAGCAGCAAGAGCGACATCATTGATGTATACAGAGAAGAGAGTCGACCCGAGAATTTAATCCTGTGGCACCTCCATAGAGATTCCAGACAACAGGCCCTCCGATTTGACACACTGAACTCTATCAAAGAAGTAGTTGGCAGTCATTTCATAAACCAAGGCCGTTTAGTCTGCCGATAAGAATGTGGTGATTGACAGAGTCAAAAGCCTTGGCCAGGTTGATGAATAAGACTGCACAGTAATGTCTCTTATTGATGGCGGTTATTATATCATTTAGGACCTTGGGCATGGCTGAGGTGCACCCATGACCAGCTCTGAAACCAGAATGCATAGTGGAGAAGGTACGGTGGGATTCGAAACGGTCGGTGATCTGTTTGTTAACTTGGCTATCGAAGACCTCAGAAAGGCAGGGTAGGATAGATATAGGTCTGTAGCAGTTTGAGTCTAGAGTGTCTCCCCCTTTGAAGAAGGGGATGATCGCGGCAGCTTTCCAATCTTTGGGAATCTCAGACGATACGAAAGAGATGTTGAACAGGCTAGTAATAGGGGTTGCAACAATTTCGGCAGATAATTTTTAGAAAGAGAGGGTCCAGATTGTATAGCCCGGCTGATTTGTAGGGGTCCAGATTTTTCAGCTCTTTCAGAACATCAGCTATCTGGATTTGGGTGAAGTAGAAATGGGGAGGCTTGGGCGAGTTGCTGTGGGGAGTGCCGGGCAGTTGACCGGGGTAGGGGTAGGGATAGCCAGGTGGAAAGCATGGCCAGCCGTGGAAAAATGCTTATTGAAATTCTCAATTATAGTGGATTTATCGGTGGTGACAGTGTTTCCTAGCCTCAGTGCAGTGGGCAGCTGGGAGGAGGTGCTCTTATTCTCCATGAACTTTGCAGTGTTCCAGAACTTTTTTGAGTTTGTGCTACAGGATGCAAATTTCTGTTTGAAAAAGCTAGCCTTAGCTTTCCTAACTGCCTGTGTATATTGGTTCCTAACTTCCCTGAAAAGTTGCATATCACGGAGCCTATTCGATGCTAACGGCCCGCCTCCTCGAGTTTCTTTTTTCCCGGCGGAGTGGAACTATGATGTCGGGGACCGGGAGCTGTTGCCTGTGGTTAAGGCTTTGAAAGCATGGAGACATTGGCTTGAGGGGGCTAAACACCCTTTCCTCATATGGACTGACCACCGCAACCTGGAGTACATCCGGGCAGCTCGGAGACTGAATCCTCATCAGGCAAGGTGGGCCATGTTCTTTACCCGTTTTGTGTTTATCCTGTCCTACAGACCAGGTTCCTGGAATGTTAAGGCAGACGCACTGTCCCAGCTGTATAATAATAATATAATAATATATATGCCATTTAGCTGACGCTTTTATCCAAAGCGACTTACAGTCATGTGTGCATACATTCTACGTATGGGTGGTCCCGGGAATCGAACCCACTACCCTGGCGTTACAAGCGCCATGCTCTACCAACTGAGCCACAGAAGGACCACATGACACAGAGGTGCAGCCCATGGATCAGACTCCCATTCTCCCGGCCTCCTGCTTGGTAGCGCCGGTCGTGTGGGAGCTGGACGCGGACATTGAGCGGGCGTTGGTTACTGAACCCGCTCCACACCAGTGTCCCGTCAGACAACAACAAAGTCAAGGTATTGGAGTGGCCATCACAAAGCCCTGACCTCAATCCTATACAAAATTTGGGCAGAACTGAAAAAAACGTGTAGAGTAAGGAGACCCGCAATCCTGACTCATTTACAACAGCTCTGTCAGGAGGAATGGGCCAAAATTCACCCAACCTATTGTGGGAAGCTTGTGGATGGCTTCCCAAAACGTTTGGATGGCTTCTCAGTTATTTTTTGTTTACCTCACACAAGTCAACAAAGTCAGTTTTTTAACATTCGTTGCGAATAATAGTTCCTCAGTACTTTAAAAAATCTATCCAACACTCCCAGCCTCGATAATCACCAACGCTTTGGTGTGGAAGAGCCAAATATCATGATCTGATGATCCCATATATCGAGTAGAAACATCACTAGAGCAGGAAACTCTGAGGGCCCGGAATAGGCTAGTTGATACAATGTTGTAAGTTCACTAGCTACAGCTTCAGGCTGGACCCAGTGATGATGTGATACAATGTTGCACTTCACGAGCAATAGATCAAGTCAAGACAGATAGAAAGAGAGGCAGAGTAGAGAAAAGCGGAATGTTTTCTACTGTTATATTTGTTGGCTTTAGTATTTTGTATTTTACTTAGTTGACGATGGAAGTTATAGGCTTACTTCTGAATTGTCCTAAAGGCTATCTTATAGTTCTATACAGTTTACCAATGTGTCCATATGGCAGAGGCTGGTCCTCTTGCCATAGTTGAATTTTAACTTTAAGATGTTTATAATTTTACTTCAGATTTTTATGATTAACCATCTGACAGTGATTTATTATTGAAAGGAAACTGTTCCATGACACTTTGCATATAAAAATAATCATAACTGGCACGCAGATTGGTATAAATGGTAAGATAAAAATCATAAGCTTCCCCAAACTTGAAACTCACAAGCTTCCTACATTTTTTACTATTACACCTGGTAAGAAATTGAAGGTCCCATGAAAAAAACGTGCCCACCTATGGAAATCAAAGGCCCCTCCCACTGATTTGTTCTGGCGCCGGCCCTGCTGTGACAGGACACAGATGGCAAGCTCTCTCCCTCACACACACACACATGCACACCACACACAAATTGACCTCCAATATCAGAGTAAACCAGGAAAGACTAAAAGGATTGTAGAATGAACGAGAGAGTGGTTCCAGCTGACTATCCACTCTGTTCAACAAAAGTCCAATAATTGCACCAGATGTTGATATTAGATAACACACAAATTCCTCTATCTGATGGAAGCTGTTTAGACAGAGATTTTCATCTTGAAGAGCAATAATAACGTACCGGTACTCTTACTGTAACAACGCATGCTTAACATGCACAGTATATACCTACCGTAACTATAAAGTTTGTGCCACACAATTGCACTAGATGTTGATATTAGGTATGACATTCCATAGAAATATCTTAGCTAATGATCTAGAACATCTCCTTCCATCCAGACTTTTCATAAATGAAACAGTGCATCCCAAATGACACCCTATTCCGTATATAAAGCCTTACTTTTGACCAGAGCCATATGGGGCACTATATTCTGTATATAAAGCCTTACTTTTGACCAGAGCCATATGGGGCACTATATTCTGTATATAAAGCCTTACTTTTGACCAGAGCCATATGGGGCACTATATTCTGTATATAAAGCCTTACTTTTGACCAGAGCCATATGGGGCACTATATTCTGTATATAAAGCCTTACTTTTGACCAGAGCCATATGGGGCACTATATTCTGTATGTAAAGCCTTACTTTTGACCAGAGCCATATGGGGCACTATATTCTGTATATAAAGCCTTACTTTTGACCAGAGCCATATGGGGCACTATATTCTGTATATAAAGCCTTACTTTTGACCAGAGCCATATGGGGCACTATATTCTGTATATAAAGCCTTACTTTTGACCAGAGCCATATGGGGCACTATATTCTGTATATAAAGCCTTACTTTTGACCAGAGCCATATGGGGCACTATATTCTGTACTATATTCTGTACTATATTGGGAATATGTTGCCATTTAGGATTCACATCTTGTCTCATTCATAAAACAGTCTCAGCAGCCAGACTGCTGAACCCACAGAGCAATAAAAATAAACATATTCTAGATTCATATAGCAGTATGAAACACTAACCTGAAACATTGTGTGGCTGCCCTTCTAGAAAAACCACATGATTTCACATGTGAATTAATGGGAAAACATGTGGTTTGGAACACTTCACTTAACATTTCACTTGTGAATTAATGGGAAAACATGTGGTTTGGAACACTTCACTTAACATTTCACATGTGAATTAATGGGAAAACATGTGGTTTGGAACACTTCACTTAACATTTCACATGTGAATTAATGGGAAAACATGTGGTTTGGAACACTTCACTTAACATTTCACATGTGAATTAATGGGAAAACATGTGGTTTGGAACACTTCTCTTAACATTTCACATGTGAATTTGGGAAAACATGTGAATTAATGGGAAAACATGTGGTTTGGAACACTTCACTTAACATTTCACATGTGAATTAATGGGAAAACATGTGGTTTGGAACACTTCACTTAACATTTCACATGTGAATTAATGGGAAAACATGTGGTTTGGAACACTTCTCTTAACATTTCACATGTGAATTAATGGGACAACATGTGGTTTGGAACACTTCACTTAACATTTCACATGTGAATTAATGGGAAAACATGTGGTTTGGAACACTTCACTTAACATTTCACATGTGAATTAATGGGAAAACATGTGGTTTGGAACACTTCACTTAACATTTCACATGTGAATTAATGGGAAAACATGTGGTTTGGAACACTTCTCTTAACATTTCACATGTGAATTAATGGGAAAACATGTGGTTTGGAACACTTCACTTAACATTTCACTTGTGAATTAATGGGAAAACATGTGGTTTGGAACACTTCACTTAACATTTCACATGTGAATTAATGGGAAAACATGTGGTTTGGAACACTTCACTTAACATTTCACATGTGAATTAATGGGAAAACATGTGGTTTGGAACACTTCACTTAACATTTCACATGTGAATTAATGGGAAAACATGTGGTTTGGAACACTTCTCTTAACATTTCACATGTGGAAACGTGGTTCTGGAGCACTGCACATGTGAAAACAAAAATGTGTCCTTATGATACAGTGCAGTTAACAAAACAATGTTTTCAACTTACATATTTGACACACTTTCACATACATGACTACATTGTGTATGTCTTTTTCAGTAATTATTATTCAACATGTTGTCACCAGGGATTTAAACTCACAACCTCTTGGTTCATGGCATTCTGATCTTTCTTCTATGCATCCAAGCCTGTGTTAATAACTGATTTCACCTTTTACTCTTTCTTACACTTTGGAGTGCAATGTTAATCTCAGCTTTGTTAATAATGAGAGAATCGTCACAATAATTCATAACTCAAAAAGCAATGAAGAAGGCAGTCTTTTGCTAAGTGCAGAGATGTATTATAGGTAATGAAATGAATGTGTGTGGGACTTTGTGTACAGACTTTGTGGCACAGCATAAAAAATTGTGCACCCCAAAAGTGATGAGTTCAAATCCCATACTTAGGCTGAACAGCGTACCACTGACTTTAAAACTACCATTTCATTACAGTCATTTATTACAAGGGTTTTGGATGGTTTAAAACCATATTGGACCATCATGTAATGTCCTGGTGACTGGTAAAACAAATGTCTTGAGAAACCTTTACAAACATCCTACAACACAAGAATACATTTCTGCACTGCTAAATGTTGCCCAGGTTTGTGTCCCTGAGCACTGCTGCTTTTTCGTTCGTGTAATTGCACAGTCATTGACTTGATTCTGGGCAACGTTTAGCAGTGCAGAAATGTATTCTTGCCAATAAACCCATAGCCGATCTCTGTCATGGACACAGACTATGGTGGTGTAGAAGGAAATTCAGATTGCTGGCATCACCCTTACGGAAAAAACAAAACATTATTGCTCTCGGAATATGAACTTGCAACCTTGTGGTCTGGAGTGCATTAAAGGTAGACTTTTGGCAACAATGACACATCTAAACTGTATACACATGAATGTTGTGTTGTAGATATGTGGGAGTAGAGTAATAGCCTGAGTGTATTTGGGAATTGGGATTTTATTAGGATCCCCATAAGCTGTTGCAAAAGCAGCAGCTACTCTTCCTGGGGTCCTCACAAAACAGAAAACAGAAAACAGAATGACATAATACAGAATGTCACTAGACAAGAACAGCTCGGGGACAGAGCTACATACATTTTTTAAAAGGCACACGTCGCCTACATACCAATGCATACACACAAACTATCTAGGTCAAATAAGGCAGGGCACACACTTAATGTGTTGTGAAATCTAGTGTATATAACGGTCTTGGTTTTGCTGGACCCCAGGAAGAGTAGCTGCTGCCTTGGCAGGTTTGGTGAATTAGCATGGCAGGATAGTAGACTGAGGTTAAGTTTAGGAAAATAATTAGGGTTAGGCTTAGCTACAGTTGTCAACAACTGTTGTTCCAGACGCGAATGAACCTGCCACGGACCAATGGCAAGCAGCAATGGATGTAACTTCATCTCAAGAAACGCCTCTCCCCGAAAACACCTCTAATTGTGGTCTGCACTTACACCATTCTCAATAACTATGAACCTGGTGGCACTGCAGAAACACTGATGCACTCGAGAGGTTGCAAGTTCAAATCCTCGAAGCAGTCATGTTGGTTTTATGTTGATGTAACGTTGGTGGTGATAATTGGACCATTATTGACTTGAATCTCGGCAGCTTTCAGCAAAGTGCAGGAATGTATTCTGGTGGTGTAGCAGATCATGTTATCACGTGTTGACATTTTGAATCCCAATGGTGTCACATTTATTTCGCATGAGATCACGTTTTCACATGTGCTCACATGTTGCTAAATGCTATCACATGAACTTCACATAAAATCACGTGGTCACATGAGATCATACAAGATCACTTCATGTGTTTTTTCCGTAATGGGGGTGTTGAACCCAGTATGATATCCAGATGGACAAAAATCCTAACAAAGCTATATACATACGCACAAATGTGCACAAATGCAGAAACGCACACATACATGCACGCACACAAACACGCACGCATACACACGAAATGGTAAATACCCAGTGTAGCCTCCCCAGTCCAGCGTATGAAACTCAAAACCAGACTGGTATAGTAAAGCCTCTCTCAACCTCAAGTCACACACACACACACCCACCCACACACACACACACACACACACACACACACACACACACACACACACACACACACACACACACACACACACACACACACACACACACACACACACACACACACACACACACACACACACACACACACAGACACACACACGGACACAGACACACCCTTCTACTCCACTCCCCCCCACAGAGCGTACACACAAACACACACACCAGCACGCAAACATCACTTCCCACTCATCAATGTACATATTGAACAAGCTGCAACACAGACAAAAACAATACCCTTGTAACTTACACCAACTCCTCTCCCGCCAAAAACACTCACTACCATCACTAACACCACACGAATTCACTAATACAAATAGTACTACAACAACTTGCAGAAACAACGTCATCCCTATAGCAACTGTAACACAGCCTACATCATCACTACATCTGGAAACAACATGCAACGCGTGATTCCACAAGTCGGAGAGAACCCAGATGACAAACGCATGAGTGAAACAAGAAAGATAAATAAAATAAGAAATGAAAAGTAGAGGGTAAGAAGAGAAGAGTAAAAGAGAGGAGAAAGTGGTAACCGTTCAGACCAGGTTTTGCGTAGAGCTCCTCTCCTCTCCTGTCGTCTCTCTTTCTCTCAGGCAGCTAAAGGATGACTAGCAGAGAGTAACATTCTTTCTCTCTTACTCTATAGGTGCTAACTGCCCCCTCTCTCCCCCACGCCTCTCTCTCTCTCTCTCTCTCTCTCTCTCTCTCTCTCTCTCTCTCTCTCTCTCTCTCTCTCTCGCCCTCTCTCACACTCTCCTTCTCAATTCAATTTCAATTTAAGGGGCTTTATTGGCATGGGAAACACATGTTTACATGATCAAAACAAGTGAAATAGATGAGTAGATAATAAAGAAAAGTGAAATAAACAATAAAAATGAACAGTAAACATTACACTCACAAAAGTTCCAAAAGAATAAAGGCATTTCAAAGTCATATCATTTCTATATACAGTGTTGTAATGACGTTCAAATAGTTAAAGTACAAAAGGGAAAACAAATTAATTTAAATATAGGTTGTATTCACAATGGTGTTTGTTCTTCACTGGTTGCCCTTCTTCTGGCAACAGGTCACAAATCTTGCTGCTGTGATGTGAAACTGGTATTTCACCCAATAATTATGGGAGTTTTAACAAAATTGGATTTGTTTTCTAATTATTTGCGTGTCTGTGTAATCTGAGGGAAATATGTGTCTCTGTTATGGCCATACATTTGGCAGGAGGTTAGGAAGTGCAGCTCATTTTTTTTGGAGGGCAGTGTGCACATAGCCTGTCTTCTTTTGAGAGCCAGATCTGCCGTCGGCAGCCCTTCTCAATAGCAAGGCTACGCTCACTGAGTCTGTACATAGTCAAAGATGTCCTTGATTTTGGGTCAGTCACAGTGGTCGGGTATTCTGCCACTGTATACTCTCTGTTAAGGGCAATCGGCCTAATTCTGCTCTGCATACATTATTTGGTGTTTTACATTGTACACAGATTATATTTCTGGAGAATTCTGCGTGCAGAGTCTTAATTTGGTGTTTGTCCCATTTTGTGAATTCTTGGTTGGTGAGTAGACCTCAGACCTCACAACCATAAAGGGCAATGGGCTCTATGACTGATTCAAGTATTTTTTAGCCAGATCCTAATTGGTATGTTGAATTTTGTGTTCCTTTTGATGGCTTACAACGCCCTTCTTGCCTTGTCTCTTAGAATGTTCACAGCTTTGTGGAAGTTACCTGTGGCGCTGTTGTTTAGGCCGAGGTATGTATAATTGTGTGTGTGCTCTAGGGCAACAGTGTCTAGATGGAATTTGTATTTGTGGTCCTGGCGACTGGACCTTTTTTTGGAACACCATTATTTTGTCTTACTGAGATTAACTATCAGGGCCCAGGTCTGACAGAATCTGTGCAGAAGATATAGCTGCTGCTGTAGGCCCTCCTTGGTTGGGGACAGAAGCACCAGATCATCAGCAAACAGTGGACATTTGACTTCAGATTCTAATAGGGTGAGGCCGGGTGCTGCAGACTGTTCTAGTATATATGATATATATGTTGAAGAGGGTGGGGCTTAAGCTGCATCCCTGTCTCACCCCCCGGCCATGTGTAAAGAAATGTATGTGTTTTTAGCCCATTTTAAACGAACACTTGTTGTTTGTCTGCATGGATTTTATAATGTCCTATGTTTTCCCCCCCATCACCACTTTCCATCACTTTGTAGAGCATTCCCTCATGCCAAATTAAGTCGAAAGCTTTTTTGAAATCAACAAAGCATGAGAAGACTTTGCCTTTGTTTTGCTTGTTTGTCAATGAGGGGGTGCAGAGTGAATACGTAGTCAGTCATACAGTAATTTGGTAAAAAGCCAATTTGACATTTGCTCAGTACATTGTTTTCACTGAGGAGTCTGCTGTTAATAATAATGCACAGGATTTCCCTGAGGTTTCTCCACTTTTGTGGATTGGGGTGATCAGTCCTTGGTTCTAAATATTGGGGAAGATGCCAGAGCTAAGGATGATGTTAAAGAGTTTAAGTATAGCCAGTTGGAATTTGTGGTCTGTATATTTTATCATTTAATTTAGGATTCCATCAACCCACAGGCCTTTTTGGGTTGAAGGGTTTGTATTTTGTCCTGTAGCTCATTCAAGGTAATTGGAAAATCCAGTGGGTTCTGGTTGTAGAGCCAATCAGATTGGAGAAGTGGTTTATCCATACATCTCCATTTTGGATAGATAACTTCGTGTTGTTGATTGTTCAGAGTTTTCCAATGTTTCCAGAAGTGGTTCGATTCTGTGGATTCTTCAATTACAATGGGCAGATTTCTGACGTGCTGTTACTACCTTTTCCGTAGTGTATTTCTGTATTGTTTTAGTGATTCACCAGAGGCTCAGGTTTTCTGGGTCTCTATGTTTTTGCTTGGATGGGTTCTTTCTTCGGTTTTTGCATTTTTAATCAAACCATTTGTCATTGTTCTTCATTTTCTTAGGTTGTCTGCTTGAAATGTTTAGATTTGATAGGGAAGCTGAGAGGTCAAATATACTGTAGGTTTTCAACTGATACGTTTTCACCATTGCTATTACAGTGACACATTGTGTCCAGGAATTTAATGTGTTGTTGCATAATGTTTTTGTGGTAGATTTCCACACTGCTTTCCTTCTATCTATAGCATTTCTTAATATTATTCACTTCCTGTTGAGATAATTTTCTACATAATTTCTAGCCAGATGTACAATGTTCCTGTTATGACCAATTTAATAGAGTGGGTTTGGTCTGTTCTATATCAAATTAGCATAACCCCCCTTAGTCTCTTACTGATTATTGCACTGTACTCCCCACCTACTCTGTTGCTCCAAAAGTTCTCCTCTCTCCTCTCTCCTCTCTCCTCTCTCCTCTCTCCTCGCTCCTCTCTCCTCTCTCCTCTCTCCTCCTCCTCGCTCCTCTCTCCTCTCTCCTCTCTCCTCTCTCCTCGCTCCTCTCTCCTCTCTCCTCTCTCCTCTCTCCTCTCTCCTCTCTCCTCTCTCCTCTCTCCTCTCTCCTCTCTCCTCTCTCCTCTCTCCTCTCTCCTCTCTCCTCTCTCCTCTCTCCTCTCTCCTCTCTCCTCTCTCCTCTCTCCTCTCTCCTCTCTCCTCTCTCCTCTCTCCTCTCTCCTCTCTCCTCTCTCCTCTCTCCTCTCTCCTCCCTCCTCTCTCCTCTCCTCTCTCCTCTCTCCTCTCTCCTCTCTCCTCTCTCCTCTCTCCTCTCTCCTCTCTCCTCTCTCCTCTCTCCTCTCTCCTCTCTCCTCTCTCCTCTCTCCTCTCTCCTCTCTCCTCTCTCCTCTCTCCTCGCTCCTCTCTCTCCTCGCTCCTCTCTCCTCTCTCCTCTCTCCTCGCTCCTCTCTCCTCTCTCCTCTCTCCTCTCTCCTCTCTCCTCTCTCCTCTCTCTCCTCTCTCCTCGCTCTCCTCTCTCCTCTCTCCTCGCTCCTCTCTCCTCGCTCCTCTCTCCTCTCTCCTCTCTCCTCGCTCCCTCCATCTCCTGCTCTCTCAGTACCTCCAGACCCAGGTAACAGTGTTGCTTATCTTCATGTGTATCTGTGGTGAAAGGGTGAAAGAGGGATCATTCTACTGCTAGCATCCATAAACACACACAAGATTAAGACGTGTATTCTTTACAGACTCACACACACACAAACACACACACACACACTCTCTCATACCAACACGCACATGCACACACACATAAAACCTTGAGCTTCCCAAATAAGGCGAGGGGAATGTAAACATGGGGGTGGGGTCTCAAGCGGGTTGTGTGTGTTGGAGAGGGGGTTGGGGGGCAGTGGGTAGATCAACGGATGGAAACCTGCAACCTGAACCTGACAAAGTAGGTAGGGGGGAGAGGAGAGAGAGGGAGAGAAGGGACAGGTAGAAGGGAAAGGTAGAGAACAAGAGAGAACAAGAGAGGTGATACGTAGAGAGAAGAAGAGTGGTGAAATGTAGAGAGAGAGAGAGAGAGAGAGAGAGAGAGAGAGAGAGAGAGAGAGAGAGAGAGAGAGAGAGAGAGAGAGAGGGAGAAAGAAGAGGAGTTAAAACAGAACCATCTGCAGCTGAAAAAACATTATTCTGATTGCGTGAGCGTGTGTTTACCTGTTAATGTACAGTGTGTGTGTGTGTGTGTTTGAATATACTTGTATAACTGTTTGCATGGTGCTTTGCCACATTGCTTTCCCAACGCGCGGTCTGTCTAATTTACACGGCTGCCCGACTGTACCAATTTAGACCTGGTGTGTGTGTGTGTGTGCTTGTGTTTCGATCCATTCGAAATGAAAAACCTCTCGAAAAGATGCAGCTTTAAATACCGTGCTGTGGAATGTCTGACCTCTCTACTACGCCCATCCATTCCCTGGAAACACTAAAATGCTCATTTAACAGCAGAACTCCAGCCATTCTTCATCATCATCATCATCTCAGTATCGTCAGAAAACAAGAAGTGTATCAACCAAAACAACAAGCAGTCATAGATCAGCCAAAGACAGTAGTGGTCATAGAGTGGTCATAAAGTGGTTATTAGAAGGTCATTGGGTAGATATTGGGGTCAAGGTTAAGCGTTAGATCCAGAGAATTACCAGGGTCTCCCAGAACCCCCTTTCAAACCTAACCTGTCTAATGATTAAGTGCTATGCAAACATTATTGACTGTATGTTTTGTTAATTCCATGTGTAACTCTGTGTTGTTGTATGCGTCGAATTGCTACGCTTTATCTTGATGTCCTCATAGCCAGGTCGCAGTTGTAAATGAGAACTTGTCCTCAACCAGCCTATCTGGTTAAAGAAAGATGAAATAAATAAATAAAATATGTCTACCCCTGAGTCCTGGTTGGCAAAATGGACCCTCTGTCATCTGGACAATGATTCATTGGACCCCTTATTTGATGGGACTCCTATGAGGACATCTCTCCAGATAGACAGGTATTGAGGGACTCCTATGAGGACATCTCTCCAGATAGACTAGGTATTGATGGGACTCCTCATCATCTCTCCAGATAGGACCCAGGTATTGATGGGACTCCTATGACATCTCTCCAGATCTGGAGATGTCCTCATAGGTCATGATGGGACTCCTAGTCTCTCCAGATCTGGTATTGATGGGATGTCCTCATGAGGAGTCTCCATCAGATAGACTAGGTATTGATGGGACTCCTATGAGGAGATCTCCTAGACTAGGTATTGATGGGTCTCAATACCTATGGGACATCTCTCCAGATAGACTAGGTATTGATGGGACTCCTATGAGGACATCCCATCTCCAGATAGACTAGGTATTGATGGGACTCCTATGATGACATCTCTCAGATAGACTAGGTATTGATGGGACCCCCATCATGAGGACATCTCTCCAGATAGGAGAGAAGCAGCATACATGCTCTTGCAGTGAGCTGCTTCCTCGAATGCTAACTTTCTCTCTGAGTAAGTCTGACCTTAATTGAATGAGTCATGTTACAATACCTAGTCTATCTGGAGAGATGTCCTCATAGGAGTCCCATCAATACCTAGTCTATCTGGAGAGATGTCCTCATAGGAGTCCCATCAATACCTAGTCTATCTGGAGAGATGTCCTCATAGGAGTCCCATCAATACCTAGTCTATCTGGAGAGATGTCCTCATAGGAGACCCATCAATACCTAGTCTATCTGGAGAGATGTCCTCATAGGAGACCCATCAATACCTAGTCTATCTGGAGAGATGTCCTCATAGGAGTCCCATCAATACCTAGTCTATCTGGAGAGATGTCCTCATAGGAGTCCCATCAATACCTAGTCTATCTGGAGAGATGTCCTCATAGGAGTCCCATCAATACCTAGTCTATCTGGAGAGATGTCCTCATAGGAGTCCCATCAATACCTAGTCTATCTGGAGAGATGTCCTCATGGGAGTCCCATCAATACCTAGTCTATCTGGAGAGATGTCCTCATAGGAGTCCCATCAATACCTAGTCTATCTGGAGAGATGTCCTCATAGGAGTCCCATCAATACCTAGTCTATCTGGAGAGATGTCCTCATAGGAGTCCCATCAATACCTAGTCTATCTGGAGAGATGTCCTCATAGGAGACCCATCAATACCTAGTCTATCTGGAGAGATGTCCTCATAGGAGACCCATCAATACCTAGTCTATCTGGAGAGATGTCCTCATAGGAGTCCCATCAATACCTAGTCTATCTGGAGAGATGTCCTCATAGGAGTCCCATCAATACCTAGTCTATCTGGAGAGATGTCCTCATAGGAGTCCCATCAATACCTAGTCTATCTGGAGAGATGTCCTCATAGGAGTCCCATCAATACCTAGTCTATCTGGAGAGATGTCCTCATAGGAGTCCCATCAATACCTAGTCTATCTGGAGAGATGTCCTCATAGGAGTCCCATCAATACCTAGTCTATCTGGAGAGATGTCCTCATAGGAGTCCCATCAATACCTAGTCTATCTGGAGAGATGTCCTCATAGGAGTCCCATCAATACCTAGTCTATCTGGAGAGATGTCCTCATAGGAGTCCCATCAATACCTAGTCTATCTGGAGAGATGTCCTCATAGGAGTCCCATCAATACCTAGTCTATCTGGAGAGATGTCCTCATAGGAGTCCCATCAATACCTAGTCTATCTGGAGAGATGTCCTCATAGGAGTCCCATCAATACCTAGTCTATCTGGAGAGATGTCCTCATAGGAGTCCCATCAATACCTAGTCTATCTGGAGAGATGTCCTCATAGGAGTCCCATCAATACCTAGTCTATCTGGAGAGATGTCCTCATAGGAGTCCCATCAATACCTAGTCTATCTGGAGAGATGTCCTCATAGGAGTCCCATCAATACCTAGTCTATCTGGAGAGATGTCCTCATAGGAGTCCCATCAATACCTAGTCTATCTGGAGAGATGTCCTCATAGGAGACCCATCAATACCTAGTCTATCTGGAGAGATGTCCTCATAGGAGTCCCATCAATACCTAGTCTATCTGGAGAGATGTCCTCATAGGAGTCCCATCAATACCTAGTCTATCTGGAGAGATGTCCTCATAGGAGTCCCATCAATACCTAGTCTATCTGGAGAGATGTCCTCATAGGAGTCCCATCAATACCTAGTCTATCTGGAGAGATGTCCTCATAGGAGACCCATCAATACCTAGTCTATCTGGAGAGATGTCCTCATGGGAGTCCCATCAATACCTAGTCTATCTGGAGAGATGTCCTCATAGGAGTCCCATCAATACCTAGTCTATCTGGAGAGATGTCCTCATAGGAGTCCCATCAATACCTAGTCTATCTGGAGAGATGTCCTCATAGGAGTCCCATCAATACCTAGTCTATCTGGAGAGATGTCCTCATAGGAGTCCCATCAATACCTAGTCTATCTGGAGAGATGTCCTCATAGGAGTCCCATCAATACCTAGCTATCTGGAGAGATGTCCTCATAGGAGTCCCATCAATACCTAGTCTATCTGGAGAGATGTCCTCATAGGAGTCCCATCAATACCTAGTCTATCTGGAGAGATGTCCTCATAGGAGTCCCATCAATACCTAGTCTATCTGGAGAGATGTCCTCATAGGAGTCCCATCAATACCTAGTCTATCTGGAGAGATGTCCTCATAGGAGTCCCATCAATACCTAGTCTATCTGGAGAGATGTCCTCATAGGAGTCCCATCAATACCTAGTCTATCTGGAGAGATGTCCTCATAGGAGTCCCATCAATACCTAGTCTATCTGGAGAGATGTCCTCATAGGAGTCCCATCAATACCTAGTCTATCTGGAGAGATGTCCTCATAGGAGTCCCATCAATACCTAGTCTATCTGGAGAGATGTCCTCATAGGAGTCCCATCAATACCTAGTCTATCTGGAGAGATGTCCTCATAGGAGTCCCATCAATACCTAGTCTATCTGGAGAGATGTCCTCATAGGAGTCCCATCAATACCTAGTCTATCTGGAGAGATGTCCTCATAGGAGTCCCATCAATACCTAGTCTATCTGGAGAGATGTCCTCATGGGAGTCCCATCAATACCTAGTCTATCTGGAGAGATGTCCTCATAGGAGTCCCATCAATACCTAGTCTATCTGGAGAGATGTCCTCATAGGAGTCCCATCAATACCTAGTCTATCTGGAGAGATGTCCTCATAGGAGTCCCATCAATACCTAGTCTATCTGGAGAGATGTCCTCATAGGAGTCCCATCAATACCTAGTCTATCTGGAGAGATGTCCTCATAGGAGTCCCATCAATACCTAGTCTATCTGGAGAGATGTCCTCATGGGAGACCCATCAATACCTAGTCTATCTGGAGAGATGTCCTCATAGGAGTCCCATCAATACCTAGTCTATCTGGAGAGATGTCCTCATAGGAGTCCCATCAATACCTAGTCTATCTGGAGAGATGTCCTCATAGGAGTCCCATCAATACCTAGTCTATCTGGAGAGATGTCCTCATAGGAGTCCCATCAATACCTAGTCTATCTGGAGAGATGTCCTCATAGGAGTCCCATCAATACCTAGTCTATCTGGAGAGATGTCCTCATAGGAGTCCCATCAATACCTAGTCTATCTGGAGAGATGTCCTCATGGGAGTCCCATCAATACCTAGTCTATCTGGAGAGATGTCCTCATAGGAGTCCCATCAATACCTAGTCTATCTGGAGAGATGTCCTCATAGGAGTCCCATCAATACCTAGTCTATCTGGAGAGATGTCCTCATAGGAGTCCCATCAATACCTAGTCTATCTGGAGAGATGTCCTCATAGGAGTCCCATCAATACCTAGTCTATCTGGAGAGATGTCCCATCAATACCTAGTCTATCTGGAGAGATGTCCTCATAGGAGACCCATCAATACCTAGTCTATCTGGAGAGATGTCCTCATAGGAGTCCCATCAATACCTAGTCTATCTGGAGAGATGTCCTCATAGGAGTCCCATCAATACCTAGTCTATCTGGAGAGATGTCCTCATAGGAGTCCCATCAATACCTAGTCTATCTGGAGAGATGTCCTCATAGGAGTCCCATCAATACCTAGTCTATCTGGAGAGATGTCCTCATAGGAGACCCATCAATACCTAGTCTATCTGGAGAGATGTCCTCATAGGAGTCCCATCAATACCTAGTCTATCTGGAGAGATGTCCTCATAGGAGTCCCATCAATACCTAGTCTATCTGGAGAGATGTCCTCATAGGAGTCCCATCAATACCTAGTCTATCTGGAGAGATGTCCTCATAGGAGTCCCATCAATACCTAGTCTATCTGGAGAGATGTCCTCATAGGAGTCCCATCAATACCTAGTCTATCTGGAGAGATGTCCTCATAGGAGTCCCATCAATACCTAGTCTATCTGGAGAGATGTCCTCATGGGAGTCCCATCAATACCTAGTCTATCTGGAGAGATGTCCTCATGGGAGTCCCATCAATACCTAGTCTATCTGGAGAGATGTCCTCATAGGAGTCCCATCAATACCTAGTCTATCTGGAGAGATGTCCTCATAGGAGTCCCATCAATACCTAGTCTATCTGGAGAGATGTCCTCATAGGAGTCCCATCAATACCTAGTCTATCTGGAGAGATGTCCTCATAGGAGTCCCATCAATACCTAGTCTATCTGGAGAGATGTCCTCATAGGAGTCCCATCAATACCTAGTCTATCTGGAGAGATGTCCTCATGGGAGACCCATCAATACCTAGTCTATCTGGAGAGATGTCCTCATAGGAGTCCCATCAATACCTAGTCTATCTGGAGAGATGTCCTCATAGGAGTCCCATCAATACCTAGTCTATCTGGAGAGATGTCCTCATAGGAGTCCCATCAATACCTAGTCTATCTGGAGAGATGTCCTCATAGGAGTCCCATCAATACCTAGTCTATCTGGAGAGATGTCCTCATAGGAGACCCATCAATACCTAGTCTATCTGGAGAGATGTCCTCATAGGAGTCCCATCAATACCTAGTCTATCTGGAGAGATGTCCTCATGGGAGACCCATCAATACCTAGTCTATCTGGAGAGATGTCCTCATAGGAGTCCCATCAATACCTAGTCTATCTGGAGAGATGTCCTCATAGGAGTCCCATCAATACCTAGTCTATCTGGAGAGATGTCCTCATAGGAGTCCCATCAATACCTAGTCTATCTGGAGAGATGTCCTCATAGGAGTCCCATCAATACCTAGTCTATCTGGAGAGATGTCCTCATAGGAGTCCCATCAATACCTAGTCTATCTGGAGAGATGTCCTCATGGGAGACCCATCAATACCTAGTCTATCTGGAGAGATGTCCTCATAGGAGACCCATCAATACCTAGTCTATCTGGAGAGATGTCCTCATAGGAGTCCCATCAATACCTAGTCTATCTGGAGAGATGTCCTCATAGGAGTCCCATCAATACCTAGTCTATCTGGAGAGATGTCCTCATAGGAGTCCCATCAATACCTAGTCTATCTGGAGAGATGTCCTCATGGGAGACCCATCAATACCTAGTCTATCTGGAGAGATGTCCTCATAGGAGTCCCATCAATACCTAGTCTATCTGGAGAGATGTCCTCATGGGAGACCCATCAATACCTAGTCTATCTGGAGAGATGTCCTCATAGGAGTCCCATCAATACCTAGTCTATCTGGAGAGATGTCCTCATGGGAGTCCCATCAATACCTAGTCTATCTGGAGAGATGTCCTCATGGGAGACCCATCAATACCTAGTCTATCTGGAGAGATGTCCTCATAGGAGTCCCATCAATACCTAGTCTATCTGGAGAGATGTCCTCATAGGAGACCCATCAATACCTAGTCTATCTGGAGAGATGTCCTCATAGGAGACCCATCAATACCTAGTCTATCTGGAGAGATGTCCTCATAGGAGTCCCATCAATACCTAGTCTATCTGGAGAGATGTCCTCATAGGAGACCCATCAATACCTAGTCTATCTGGAGAGATGTCCTCATAGGAGACCCATCAATACCTAGTCTATCTGGAGAGATGTCCTCATAGGAGTCCCATCAATACCTAGTCTATCTGGAGAGATGTCCTCATAGAAGACCCATCAATACCTAGTCTATCTGGAGAGATGTCCTCATAGGAGTCCCATCAATACCTAGTCTATCTGGAGAGATGTCCTCATAGGAGTCCCATCAATACCTAGTCTATCTGGAGAGATGTCCTCATAGGAGTCCCATCAATACCTAGTCTATCTGGAGAGATGTCCTCATAGGAGTCCCATCAATACCTAGCCTATCTGGAGAGATGTCCTCATAGGAGTCCCATCAATACCTAGTCTATCTGGAGAGATGTCCTCATAGGAGTCCCATCAATACCTAGTCTATCTGGAGAGATGTCCTCATAGGAGTCCCATCAATACCTAGTCTATCTGGAGAGATGTCCTCATGGGAGTCCCATCAATACCTAGTCTATCTGGAGAGATGTCCTCATAGGAGTCCCATCAATACCTAGTCTATCTGGAGAGATGTCCTCATAGGAGTCCCATCAATACCTAGTCTATCTGGAGAGATGTCCTCATAGGAGTCCCATCAATACCTAGTCTATCTGGAGAGATGTCCTCATAGGAGTCCCATCAATACCTAGTCTATCTGGAGAGATGTCCTCATAGGAGTCCCATCAATACCTAGTCTATCTGGAGAGATGTCCTCATGGGAGACCCATCAATACCTAGTCTATCTGGAGAGATGTCCTCATAGGAGTCCCATCAATACCTAGTCTATCTGGAGAGATGTCCTCATAGGAGTCCCATCAATACCTAGTCTATCTGGAGAGATGTCCTCATAGGAGACCCATCAATACCTAGTCTATCTGGAGAGATGTCCTCATAGGAGTCCCATCAATACCTAGTCTATCTGGAGAGATGTCCTCATAGGAGTCCCATCAATACCTAGTCTATCTGGAGAGATGTCCTCATAGGAGTCCCATCAATACCTAGTCTATCTGGAGAGATGTCCTCATAGGAGTCCCATCAATACCTAGTCTATCTGGAGAGATGTCCTCATAGGAGTCCCATCAAACTAAGTGTGACAATACAGAGGCGGATGCAAGATGCAAGCAACGATGGTTTAATGGATACAGTTTACAACAGCAACAGGACAGACAGACTGTACTCAGACGGAATACGACCCAGGGACTAGGGCGCATCTTCCAATGATAGCGTGCTGAGAAATCCAGGGGAGTGTGTCCGGATGGGTAGGAAGGAGCACAGCAGATAATCCACACAAGGGCGGCGAGAGAAGAGCACAGACACACGACACAACCTCAGGGAAGTAACAACGATCTGACAACAAGAAACACTGGTTACAGAACATATAAAGGGAAGATAAGTGGTTCCAGCTGGCGCAGACAATCAGGCCGAGATTGGGAACCACGCCCACACAAACACGGGAGGGAGAGAGAGAGAGAGAGAGAGAGAGAGAGAGAGAGAGAGAAGAGAAAGAGAGAGGCAGTGGATTCATGAACCGTGACAATACCCCCCCCCCCTAGGAACGCCTCTTGGCATTCCCAGGCGAATTTACCTGTCGATTGAAATCATCGATAAGGGAGTGATCCAGAATGTCCCTAGCAGGTACCCAACTTCTCTCCTGCGGGCCGTAACCCTCCCAGTCCACCAGGTACTGGAATCCGCGTCCCCTCCTTCTAGAGTCCAAAATACAATTGACAGAAAAGGTGGGTTCCCCATCAACAAGTCGTGGCGGCGGGGGAACCGGGACCGGCGGGTTAATGCGTGCCTGAAACACAGGTTTTATTTTAGACACATGAAAGGTAGGATGAATTCTCCTATACGCCGGAGGAAGTTTGAGCCGGACCGCCACCGGACTAATGATCCTGGTGACTCTGAACGGGCCGATAAATTTGGGGGCAAGTTTGTTCAAACGGATCGGAGTGGAATGTTCTTAGTAGAAAGCCACACTCTTTGGCCAACGACGTATACCGGAGGCTTCGACCGGTGGCGATCGGCCTTAGCCTTGGTGCGCGCCCCCCCGGAGAAGAGTCTCACGGGCTCTGCTCCATGCGTGACGGCACCTCTGGATGAAAGCGTGAGCGGAAGGAACAGTGACCTCGGACTCCGTACTGGGAAAGATAGGTGGCTGGTAACCTAAACTACACTCAAACGGAGAGAGACCCGTAGCTGCCACTGGCAACGAATTGTGAGCGTACTCAACCATAGAGAGTTGTTGACTCCAGGAAGAGGGATTCTTAGAAACCAAACATCGCAACACTCTCTCCAAATCTTGGTTGGCCCTCTCCGTTTGACCGTTGCTCTGGGGATGAAACCCTGAAGACAGGCTGACACTCGCTCCCAGTAACCTACAAAACTCTTGCCAAAACTTGGACACAAATTGGGGCCCCCTGTCAGAAACTACGTCCATCGGCAGGCCATGTAAGCGAAAGACGTGATCCACGACAGCTACCGCTGTCTCCTTGGCAGATGGTAATTTAGGCAAGGGAATAAAATGAGCCGCCTTCGAGAACCGGTCCACCACGGTCAACACCACCGTCTTGCCCTGGGAGGGCGGGAGGCCGGTAACAAAATCTAGCGCGATGTGGGACCAGGGTCTCGAAGGGACCGACAGCGGTTGGAGTAACCCATCTGGGGGTCGATTAGAAGTCTTCCCAGTGGCACAAACCGAGCAAGCCAAGACAAAACTGTGAATGTCACGAGCCATCAGTGGCCACCAAAAGCGTTGCTTAACCAAAAGCTAGTGCGGCTGACTCCTGGATGACACGCTACGTTGGAGCAATGGCCCCACCGAATAACATCGGACCGACACCCTCCGGCACAAACAACCGATTAGGCGGGCAACCGGGCGGAGGCGTTACCCCTTCTAAGGCCGTTTTGACCCTCGATTCAACCTCCCATGTGAGTGTGGATACCACTAGGGTCCCGGGTAGGATGTACTCGGGAGTGGATGGGCGTTCGGAATGGTCAAAAATGCGAGAAAGGGAATCGGGTTTGACATTCTTGGAACCCGGGCGATACGAGAGAGAGAAGTCAAAACGTCCGAAAAGAGTGCCCACCGCGCCTGTCTGGAGTTGAGTCGCTTAGCGGTTCTGATATATTCCAAATTTTTGTGATCGGTCCAAACTATAAAAGGTACCCCCGAACCCTCTAACCAATGGCGCCACTCCTCCAGTGCTAACTTCACTGCCAACAACTCTCTGTTGCCAATGTCGTAGTTGCGTTCCGCAGGTGATAACCGATGGGAAAGGAACGCACAAGGGTGCATCTTGTCGTCAGAAGAGGAACGTTGGGAAAGTACCGCACCTACCCCCACCTCTGAAGCGTCCACCTCTACTACGAACTGACGCGAGGGATCGGGAGCTATGAGGATGGGAGCCGAAACAAAGCGGCTCTTGAGTTTGGCGAATGCAGCCTCGGCTGTATCGGACCACCTGAACGGCACTCTGGGGAGGTTAAGGCGGTAAGAGGAGCGACTATCTGACTAAAGTTGCGAACGAAACGCCGGTAGAAATTGGCGAATCCCAGAAACCTCTGTAGGGCCTTACGGGAATCTGGGCTTGGCCAATCCACCACAGCCTTAACCTTGTCAGGATCCATGCGAATACCTTCAGTCGAGACGATGTAACCTAGGAATGGAACGGATTGTGCATGAAAAATGCATTTCTCCGTCTTGACAAAAAGTCCATTCTCCAACAACCTCTGAAGCACTCGTCTGACGTGCTGAACGTGTTCCTGGAGAGAAGAAGAGAAAATCAGTATGTCATCCAGGTAAACATATATGAACTGATCAATCATATCTCTCAGCACGTCATTGACGAGTGCCTGGAAAACCGCTGGGGAGTTGGATAGCCCAAAAGGCATGACCAAATATTCGAAGTGCCCTCTGGGGGTGTTAAACGCGGTCTTCCATTCGTCCCCCCCCCTTATGCGAACCAAATGATATGCATTACGTAAATCCAACTTAGTGAACACGGATGCTCCCTGTAACCTTTCAAAGGCTGAGGACATCAACGGTAAGGGATAGGTATTCTTCACTGTGATGTTATTCAACCCACGGTAATCAACGCAAGGACGCAGAGATCCGTCCTTCTTTCCCACAAAGAAGAACCCCGCCCCGCTGGAGAAGAGGAAGGACGAATGAATCCAGATGCCAGAGAATCAGAGATGTATCTCTCCATAGCCTCCCTCTCAGGAACAGAGAGTGAATATAACTTGCCTTTAGGCGGAGACTCACCTGGCAATAATTCTATTGCACAGTCATAGGGACGATGCGGAGGAAGAGAAGCAGCACGGGACTTACTGAACACCTCCTTCAGCTCGAGGTATTCAACGGGCACGTTAGACAAATCCACTGCCTCCTCTAGAAACACAGAATCAGACACAGACGAACAGGCAGACACTAAACAGGACTCAAGACACTTGTTACTCCACATGGATATAGAGTTAAGACCCCAGTCAACTCTGGGGTTGTGTTGGGTGAGCCAAGGGTGACCGAGAACTAATGGTGCAAGGGGTGAGTCCATGAGTAGAAATGATAGTGTCTCAGTGTGATTGCCAGAAGTGATGAGTGTGATAGGTTCAGTGGTGTGAGAAATGTTGGGGAGTTCTTGACCATTGAGAGCGTTGACGGATATCTTGTGCGTGAGTGAGGTGATAGGAATCTGGAGTTTGTGAGCGAGCTTGAAGTCCATGAAATTACCCTCTGCTCCTGAGTCCAGTAAGGCTTGGGTGTCGTGCGTGTGGGTGGCCCATCTTAGTCTTACCGGGAGGAGAGTAGATGATGAGGTCTTCTCTGTGGTGACACCACCCGATAGTAGCCTCATGTTTACTACCGGGCCTGATCTTTTACCGGGCAGGAGTGGATAAAGTGGCCCGCTCTACCACAGTAGAGACAGAGTCCTTGGGATCTCCGCCTCTCCCTCTCTTCCCGGGAGAGGCGAGCTCTCCCAGCTGCATGGGTTCGTGAGCGGAGGCTGAACTGGCCGTGTTCCCGCCGCTGGCATGCCCGCCCTCCGTGTCGTTATACGGTCTGTTAGGGCATGCTCGGCGGCCAATACGACTCAGACGAGCGTCGACCCTCAAGGCTAGTTCCACTAGTCCATTTAAACTCCTGGGAAGGTCCAGAACATAAATCTCCTTCTGGATCCGGTCCTCCAGCCCATGCAGGAACATGTCCCACTGCGCCTCCTCGTTCCACTGACACTCTGCGGCCAGAGTGCGGAATTGGATGGAGTATTCCGATACTGAACGGTCTCCTTGGCGAAGGTCAGCGAGTAGTCTGGCCGCCTCCCTACCCGCCACGGCCCGATCGAAGACCCATCTCCTCGGAGAGTGTCTGGAAAGAGGTGCAGCATGGGTCCTGGTTCGCCCACACCGCCGTTCCCCAAAGAGCCGCTTTGCCTGATAGCAGTGTGAGTATGAATGCTACCTTAGACTGTTCACGGTTGAAGGTCCGTGGCTGCAACGAGAAATGCATGGAACATCTCGTAAGAAAGGCTCTGCAATAGTCAGGATCACCTGAATAACCCTCTGGTGTCGGTAGCCATGGCTCTAGCTGGGAATCCGGCTCTGGCGGGGCGGGTTGAACTGCCGGTGTAGGTGGCGCAGCGGAACCCCTCAGATGTTGTAATTGTTGGATCAGCTGGGATACCTGCGTCGCAAGGGCTTGTACTGCCCGATCTGTGCTGGAGATGTTCTCCTCTTGTTGATCCATTCTCGTGATACTGCGGGAAATGAATTCGGTCAGACTCGTTGAACTCGCTGCATCCATGGTATGGTCAGATCGTTCTGTGACAATACAGAGGCGGATGCAAGATGCAAGCAACGATGGTTTAATGGATACAGTTTACAACAGCAACAGGACAGACAGACTGTACTCAGACGGAATCCGACCCAGGGACTAGGGCGCATCTTCCAATGATAGCGTGCTGAGAAATCCAGGGAGTGTGTCCGGATGGGTAGGAAGGAGCACAGCAGATAATCCACACAAGGGCGGCGAGAGAAGAGCACAGACACACGACACAACCTCAGGGAAGTAACAACGATCTGACAACAAGAAACACTGGTTACAGAACATATAAAGGGAAGATAAGTGGTTCCAGCTGGCGCAGACAATCAGGCCGAGATTGGGAACCACGCCCACACAAACACGGGAGGGAGAGAGAGAGAGAGAGAGAGAGAGAGAGAGAGAGAGAGAGAGAGAGAGAGAGAGAGAGAAAGAGAAAGAGAGAGGCAGTGGATTCATGAACCGTGACACTAAGGGGTCCAATGAATCATTGTCAAGATGACAGAGGGTCCATTTTGCCAACCAGGACTCAGGGGTAGACATATTTTATTTGTTTATTTATTTAATCTTTCTTTAACCAGATAGGCTGGTTGAGAACAAGTTCTCATTTGCAACTGCGACCTGGCCAAGATAAAGCGTAGCAATTCGACACATACAACAACACAGAGTTACACATGGAATAAACAAAACGTACAGTCAATAATACAGTAGAACAAAAGAAAACAAGAAGTCTATTTACAGTGAGTGCAAATGAGGTAAGTTAAGGAAATAAATAGGCCATGGGGGCGAAGTAATTACAATATAGCAATTAAACACTGGAATGGTAGGTCGGCAGAAGATGAATGTGTGGGTAGAGATAATGGGGTGCAAAGGAGCAAAATAAATAAATAACTACCAGTATGGAGCCCTGGCCGGGCTAGCTTCAAGCTAATTGGTGCTTGCTCTGGGATGGAAACGCTAGCCAGGAGTAGTCAACCGGTATTGCTGTTAGATAGTTGTGAAGATCCAGATGAAAATGTTCAGTTTGCGGTAGGAATCCGGGGATGAAAATAACAGGTCCATTATGCTCTGGTTAGAGTCACGTTGTTGGAACTGACGAGAGCTTTCCGAGCTGAAGGTTAGCTGATGACCGCTGGCAATGGTTTGCTGACTGATTGCTGGTAGTTAGCTGGCTAATTTCAGTTGAGGGATTCCAGATCTGAAGTAAATATAATATATAAATATAATATAAGTAAATATAAATACTTTAGGGGAAAAAAGCTTTTACCTTCTGCACAGCCAGCCAGTTTTTTTAACCTGGATAATACTCGCCGGTCTAGCTTCCCTGCCCCATCCACCGCTGCCCCCTGGACACTGATCACTTGGCTGCTGTTGTTGTGCTAGCTGATTAGCTGTTGTTGTCTCACCTACTGTTTTAGCTAGCTCTCCCAATCAACACCTGTGATTACTGTATGCCTCGCTGTATGTCTCTCTCAAATGTCAATATGCCTTGTATACTGTTGTTCAGGTTAGTTATCCTTGTTTTAGTTTACAATGGAGCCCCTAGTTCCACTCTTCATACCCCTGATACCTCCTTTGTCCCACCTCCCACACATGCGGTGACCTCACCCATTACAACCAGCATGTCCAGAGACACAACCTCTCTTATCATCACCCAGTGCCTGGGCTTACCTCCGCTGTACCCACACCCCACCATACCCCTGTCTGCCCTGAATATATTCTACCATGCCCAGAAACCTGCTCCTCTTATCCTCTGCCCCCAACGCTCTAGGCGACCAGTTTTGATAGCCTTTAGCCGCACCCTCATACTACGCCTCCTCTGTTCCACGGGTGATGTGGAGGTTAACCCAGGCCCTGCATGTCCCCAGGCACCCTCATTTGTTGACTTCTGTGATCGAAAAAGCCTTGGTTTCATGCATGTCAACATCAGAAGCCTCCTCCCTAAGTTTGTTTTACACACTGCTTTAGCACACTCTGCTAACCCTGATGTCCTTGCCGTGTCTGAATCCTGGCTCAGGAAGGCCACCAAAAATTCTGAGATTTCCATACCCAACTATAACATTTTCTGTCAAGATAGAACTGCCAAAGGGGGAGGAGTTGCAGTCTACTGCAGAGATAGCCTGCAAAGTAATGTGATACTTTCCATACCCAAACAGTTCGAACTACTAATTTAAAAAATGGCTCTCTCCAGAAATAAGTCTCTCACTGTTGCCGCCTGCTACCGACCCCGCTCAGCTCCCAGCTGTGCCCTGGACAACATTTGTGAATTGATCGCCCCACATCTAGCTTCAGAGTTTGTTCTGTTAGGTGACCTAAACTGGGATATGCTTAACACCCCGGCAGTCCTACAATCTAAGCTAGATGCCCTCAATCTCACACAAATCATCAAGGAACCCACCAGGTACAACCCTAAATCTGTAAACAAGGGCACCCTCATAGACGTCATCCTGACCAACTGGCCCTCCAAATACACCTCCGTTGTCTTCAACCAGGATCTCAACGATCACTGCCTCATTGGGCCAGTTGGTCAGGATGACGGGCAGTCAGCTGGGCAGACAGAGTTCAGTGTGTCAAATCGGAGGGCATGCTGTCCGGTCCTCTGGCAGTCTCTATGGGGGTGCCACAGGGTTCAACTCCGGCCCGTCCTTGGACACTGTGCTATCTAACCTCCAAACGAGCTTCAATGCCATACAACACTCCTTCCGTGGCCTCCAACTGCTGTAACCATACCGAGCGTAACATATCATATTAATTTTAGTGTCCTGGATTTTCATTTACTATGTTACGTCTAGCCTATGAGACCAGGCTGGTTTTGCAAGTGTCTGCTGCCTTCATATGACAACAATCATATAGAGCACACGAGAAAGAGAGACAAGTAAGACAGAGGCAGTGTCGGTCACCAGTTTGTTTCACAACAGCCCAGCATTGTCAAGGAATACACACATACAGTGCCTTGCAAAAGTATTCATCCACCTTGGTGTTTTTTCCTATTTTGGTGCATTACAATCTGTAATTTACATGGATTTTTATTTGGATTTCATGCAATGGACATACACAAAAATTGTCCAAATTGGTGAAGTGAAATTGGTAAAGTCCGTTATTACTCTGTGTCCTGCGCCTGACTCCGTCCCACCTGCTGCACATCGACCCTTGACATTGTGTTACAGAGCCGTCACCTACAGTGCAATATGTATAGTGCCTTCGGAATGTATTCAGACCCCTTGACTTTTTCCACATTTTGTTGCGTTACAGCCTTATTCTAAAATTGATTAAATATTGTAACTGTTTTAGCAATCGACACAAAATAACCCATATTTCCAAAGTGAATACAGGTTTTAGATTTTTTTGCAAATGTATTTAAAATCAAAAACAGAAATACCTTATTAAGGTAATAAGACCCTTTGCTATGAGACTCAAAATTGATCTCAGGTGCATCCTGTTTTCATTGATCACACATGAGATGTTTCTGTAACTTGATTGGAGCCCAGCTGTGGTAAAATTATTTTATTGGACATGATTTGGAAAGGCCCACACCTGTCTATATAAAAGGTCCCACAGTTGACAGTGCCTGTCAGAGCAAAAACCAAGACATGAGGTCGAAGGAATTGTCAGTAGAGCTCCGAGACAGGATTGTGTCGAGGCACAGATCTGGGGAAGGGTACCAAAACATTTCTGCATCATTGAAGGTCCCCAAGAACACACTGGCCTCCATAATTCTTAAATGGAAGACGTTTGGAACTATCAAGATTCTTCCTAGAGCTGGCTGCCCAGCCAAACTGAGCACTCGGGGGAGAAGAGCCTTGGTCAGAGAGATGACCAGGAACCCGATGGTCACATTGACAGAGCTTTAGTGTTCCTCTGTGGAGTTGGGAGAACCTTTCGGATGGACAAGCATCTCTACGGCACTCCACCAATCAGGCCTTCATGGTAGAGTGTCCAGACGGAAGCCACTCCTCAGTGAATGGCACATGACAGCCGGCTTGGAGTTTGCTAAAAGGCACCCAATGACTCTCAGACCATGATAAACAAGATTCTCTGGTCTGATGAAACCAAGATTGAACTCTTTGGCCTGAATGCCAATTGCCAATAGCGTCATGTTTGGAGAAAACCTGACACCATCCCTACGGTGAAACATGATGGTGGCAGCTTCATGCTGTGGGGATGTTTTTCTGCGACAAGGATTGGGAGACTAGTCAGGATCGAGGCAAAGATGAACGGAGAAAAGTACAGAGAGATTCTTGAATAAAATCTGCTCAAGAGCGCTCAGAACCTCAGACTGGGGAGAAGGTTCACCTTCCAACAAGACAATGACCCTCAGCACACAGCCAAGACAATGTACGAGTCTCTGAATGTCCTTGAGTGGCCCAGCCAGAGCCTGGACTTGAACCCAGTCAAACATCTGTGGAGAGACCTGAAAATAGCTGTGCAGCAATGCTTTATAAATACATTTGATTTGATATGCAGAGAGGAATGGGAGAAGCTCCCCAAATACAGGTGTGCCAAGCTTGTAGCGTCATACCCAAGAAGACTTGAGTGTAACGCTTGTCGGAAGAAGTGGACCAAGGTGCAGCGTGGTACGTGTTACGTGTTCATGATTCTGTATTTAATCCGAACACCAAACAAAACAACAAAAGACCAACGAATGTCATGTTATGTAGGCTACACAGAGCTAACAAACATCCCACATCCCAACCTAAGGTGGCAAAACAGGCTGCCTAAGTATGATTCCCAATCAGAGACAACGATAGACAGCTGTCCCTGATTGAGAACCATACACGGCCAAAACACAGAAACACAAAACCTAGAAATAAAGAATATAGAATGCCCACCCAAATCACACCCTGACCAAACCAAATAGAGACATAAAAAGGCTCTCTAAGGTCAGGGTGTGACATGAGGCTGTAATTGCTCCCAAAGTACTGAGTAAAGGGTCTGAATACTTATGTAAATGTGATATTTCAGTTTTTTAAATATTTGTAATAAATAAATAAATACATTTCTTAAAACCTGTTTTTGCTTTGTCATTATGGGTTATTGTGTAAGATTGACGATGGCAAAACATTGTTTTATTCAATTGGAGAATAAGGCTGTAATGTAACAAAGTCAAGGGGTCTGAATACTTTACAAATGCACTGTATACAAGCTCCCAGCAACATCAGATGCTGCTGCCTATAGACATAGATTAGGAATCACTGGCCACTTTAAGGAAATGAAACACTAGCCACTTTGATCATGTCTCCGTATCTTTCATTACTCAGCTCATATGTGTAAACTGTGCTCTATACTATTCTACGGTATCTTAGTCACTTTAATTGTGTGTAAATATGGCATCACCCTTCTCATATGTATATTCTGTATTCTATACTATGCCGCTCTGACATATATGTAAATGTATTCTTAATCCATTCCTTACTTAGATTTACGTGTATTTTGGGTATATGTGAAACTGTTAGATATTACTTGTTAGATATTACTGCACTGTCGGAGGTAGAAGCACAAGCATTTCGCTACACCCGCAATAACATCTGCTAAACAGATGTATGTGACCAATAAAATTTTATTTTATTTTATTTATTTATTTTATTATTTTATTCAATGCCTTTCAGGCTCTGCATTCTGCTGAATACTGTCCCCTTCTGGCCAGAGCAAGGAGGCACAGGTAGGCTGGACTCTTCACCTTGGTCAAGCAGGCCCAGAATAAATCAAACCTTTTTGCACAATTTCTGCTCAAACACATGTATTGTGAAAACAGACGTGCCTGTGTATCTGTTCAGACTCTGACTGAACAGGTGAACAATTCTGACGCACTGGAAGGAATGATTTGATTTGTGACAGAGTCATGATGTGTGTCACCTCTGCTCTGCTCTGCTCTGCTCTGCCTGGACTGACAGATACAACAAAGCAGGTTGAATGTCTGTGACTGCATGGTGACCAGGGTTGGTAGGGGCTATTAGTCAGCCACACCATCTGTAGTGGTGGTCTAGGTGTGTGTTCGTTGGACCATGGTGGTTTGAGGGGGTTTGAGAGTGATGATGGCTGGGAATTACCCGGGAATCTTCTCAGGACTCTCAGAGAACATCGACAACAACAGAGAACATCAACAACCTTCCCATCATCTGGAAACCTGGGATCTGGAAACCTGGGATCTGGAAATCTCTCTATCTGTGCGCGTGTGTGTGTGTCTTTGTTTCCGTGTGTATTTCACACATGTACTCATCACCTGGTGACTGGACCACGGTCAGCCCATGACAATATTTACAGAGAGAGAGCAAGAAAGCCGGAAGGGTGTGTATGTGTGAGAGAAAGAGAGCGAGCGAGAAAGTAAGAGAGAGAGGTGGGTGTGTGTGAGAGAGGGAGAGTAGTTCATTTAATTAGGCTTCACAGTAGGAATACTGCTGTACCTGTATTGGCTGTGTCAAGGTCTACCTTGTGGAAAAGGAGGGGCTGTCTGTGGATAAAGCCCGTGTGAAATTGAAGATGACCTCTCGGCTGGCTGGCTGAGAATTTTTATCATCGCACTCCACCGACAGTAGAGACAGACAGTTACCTCACCTAGTTGTCTATACAGGTTCATAGAATCATCCCAGTCCACTAATGTTTGTACAACGTCCCATGTCCCATGTGTTACCTCACCTAGCTGTCTATACATAGAATCATCCCAGTCCACTAATGTTTGTACAACGTCCCATGTCCCATGTGTTACCTCACCTAGCTGTCTATACATGTTCATAGAATCATCCCAGTCCAGTAATGTTTGTACAACGTCCCATGTGGGTTTCAGGATTTCAGAGTTCAAAAGTTTCGGGAGAATGCGAATTGTATTGTTACATTTGGGGAGGATACATTTTTTTCACAGGACTTCCTATTTGCACATTTCTTTCAACATTTTTATGGGCTAATAGTAAAATATATATTTTAATGGTACAAATGTATTTCCTTTTAATGTGTCATGAACACAACCAGTCATTAAGTTTTCATTTAAATGCCAAACAAATCACTTCAAAAAGTAGGCTACCTGCTACCTGCAGACTCATCCAAAGAGTGCACTATGCACCCGCCATTTGAGCTGGACACAGTCGATGCAATGTTGCAAGTTCACTAGCGAACGCTCAAGACAGAGAGAGCGAGGCAGACAGGCGGAGTAGAGAGATGAATGCGATTGGACAAACCTTACCATTGTTGTCACGACTTCCGCCAAGGTCGGTTTCTCTCCTTGTTCGGGCGACGTTCGGCGGTCGACGTCACCGCCGATCTGTCTTCTAGCCACCCCCCGATCCGTCTTCTAGCCACCCCCGATACGTCTTCTAGCCACCGCCGATCCGTCTTCTAGCCACCCCCGATACGTCTTCTAGCCACCCCCGATCCGTCTTCTAGCCACCGCCGATCCGTCTTCTAGCCACCGTCTTCTAGCCACCCCCGATCCGTCTTCTAGCCACCCCCGATACGTCTTCTAGCCACCGCCGATCCGTCTTCTAGCCACCGCCGATCCGTCTTCTAGCCACCCCGATCCGTCTTCTAGCCACCCCCGATCCGTCTTCTAGCCACCGCCGATACGTCTTCTAGCCACCCCCGATACGTCTTCTAGCCACCCCCGATACGTCTTCTAGCCACCCCCGATACGTCTTCTAGCCACCGCCGATGCGTCTTCTAGCCACCGCCGATACGTCTTCTAGCCACCGCCGATACGTCTTCTAGCCACCCCCGATCCGTCTTCTAGCCACCCCCGATCCGTCTTCTAGCCACCCCGATCCGTCTTCTAGCCACCCCGATCCGTCTTCTAGCCACCGCCGATCCGTCTTCTAGCCACCCCCGATACGTATTCTAGCCACCGCCGATCCGTCTTCTAGCCACCGCCGATACGTCTTCTAGCCACCCCCGATACGTCTTCTAGCCACCGCCGATCCGTCTTCTAGCCACCGCCGATACGTCTTCTAGCCACCCCCGATACGTCTTCTAGCCACCGCCGATACGTCTTCTAGCCACCCCCGATACGTCTTCTAGCCACCGCCGATACGTCTTCTAGCCACCGCCGATACGTCTTCTAGCCACCGCCGATACGTCTTCTAGCCACCGCCGATACGTCTTCTAGCCACCCCCGATACGTCTTCTAGCCACCCCCGATCCGTCTTCTAGCCACCGCCGATCCGTCTTCTAGCCACCCCCGATCCGTCTTCTAGCCACCCCCGATCCGTCTTCTAGCCACCCCCGATCCGTCTTCTAGCCACCGCCGATACGTCTTCTAGCCACCGCCGATACGTCTTCTAGCCACCCCCGATCCGTCTTCTAGCCACCGCCGATCCGTCTTCTAGCCACCCCCGATCCGTCTTCTAGCCACCGCCGATACGTCTTCTAGCCACCCCCGATACGTCTTCTAGCCACCCCCGATACGTCTTCTAGCCACCGCCGATCCGTCTTCTAGCCACCCCCGATCCGTCTTCTAGCCACCGCCGATACGTCTTCTAGCCACCGCCGATCCGTCTTCTAGCCACCACCGATCCGTCTTCTAGCCACCGCCGATACGTCTTCTAGCCACCCCCGATCCGTCTTCTAGCCACCGCCGATCCGTCTTCTAGCCACCGCCGATCCGTCTTCTAGCCACCGCCGATCCGTCTTCTAGCCACCGTCTTCTAGCCACCCCGATACGTCTTCTAGCCACCGCCGATCCGTCTTCTAGCCACCGTCTTCTAGCCACCGCCGATCCGTCTTCTAGCCACCGTCTTCTAGCCACCCCCGATCCGTCTTCTAGCCACCGCCGATCCGTCTTCTAGCCACCGCCGATCCGTCTTCTAGCCACCGCCGATACGTCTTCTAGCCACCCCCGATACGTCTTCTAGCCACCCCCGATCCGTCTTCTAGCCACCCCCGATACGTCTTCTAGCCACCGCCGATACGTCTTCTAGCCACCGCCGATACGTCTTCTAGCCACCCCCGATACGTCTTCTAGCCACCCCGATCCGTCTTCTAGCCACCCCGATACGTCTTCTAGCCACCCCCGATACGTCTTCTAGCCACCGTCTTCTAGCCACCGCCGATCCGTCTTCTAGCCACCCCCGATACGTCTTCTAGCCACCCCCGATACGTCTTCTAGCCACCGTCTTCTAGCCACCGCCGATCCGTCTTCTAGCCACCGCCGATCCGTCTTCTAGCCACCGCCGATCCGTCTTCTAGCCACCGCCCCCCGATACGTCTTCTAGCCACCCCGATCGTCTTCTAGCCACCCCGATCCGTCTTCTAGCCACCCCGATCCGTCTTCTAGCCACCCCGATACGTCTTCTAGCCACCCCGATCGTCTTCTAGCCACCCCGATCCGTCTTCTAGCCACCCCGATCCGTCTTCTAGCCACCCCGATCCGTCTTCTATCCACCGCCGATCCGTCTTCTAGCCACCCCGATCCGTCTTCTAGCCACCCCGATCCGTCTTCTAGCCACCCCGATCCGTCTTCTAGCCACCGATCCGTCTTCTAGCCACCCCCGATACGTCTTCTAGCCACCCCCGATCCGTCTTCTAGCCACCGCCGATACGTCTTCTAGCCACCGCCGATCCGTCTTCTAGCCACCCCCGATCCGTCTTCTAGCCACCGCCGATCCGTCTTCTAGCCACCGCCGATCCGTCTTCTAGCCACCCCCGATACGTCTTCTAGCCACCCCCGATCCGTCTTCTAGCCACCCCGATCCGTCTTCTAGCCACCCCGATACGTCTTCTAGCCACCGCCGATACGTCTTCTAGCCACCGTCTTCTAGCCACCGCCGATCCGTCTTCTAGCCACCGCCGATCCGTCTTCTAGCCACCGCCGATCCGTCTTCTAGCCACCCCCGATCCGTCTTCTAGCCACCGCCGATCCGTCTTCTAGCCACCGCCGATCCGTCTTCTAGCCACCCCGATCCGTCTTCTAGCCACCGCTTCTAGATCGCGATCTTTCTAGCCACCCCGATCCGTCTTCTAGCCACCGCCGATCCGTCTTCTAGCCACCCCCGATCCGTCTTCTAGCCACCCCCGATCCGTCTTCTAGCCACCGCCGATCCGTCTTCTAGCCACCGTCTTCTAGCCACCGCCGATCCGTCTTCTAGCCACCGTCTTCTAGCCACCGCCGATCCGTCTTCTAGCCACCGTCTTCTAGCCACCGCCGATCCGTCTTCTAGCCACCCCCGATCCGTCTTCTAGCCACCCCGATCCGTCTTCTAGCCACCGCCGATACGTCTTCTAGCCACCCCGATACGTCTTCTAGCCACCGCCCGATCCGTCTTCTAGCCACCGCCCGATCCGTCTTCTAGCCACCCCGATACGTCTTCTAGCCACCCCGATCCGTCTTCTAGCCACCGCCCGATACGTCTTCTAGCCACCGTCTTCTAGCCACCGCCGATCCGTCTTCTAGCCACCGCCGATCCGTCTTCTAGCCACCGCCGATCCGTCTTCTAGCCACCCCCGATCCGTCTTCTAGCCACCGCCGATACGTCTTCTAGCCACCGCCGATACGTCTTCTAGCCACCACCGATCCGTCTTCTAGCCACCCCCGATACGTCTTCTAGCCACCCCGATACGTCTTCTAGCCACCCCGATCACGTCTTCTAGCCACCGCCGATCCGTCTTCTAGCCACCCCGATCCGTCTTCTAGCCACCGCCCGATACGTCTTCTAGCCACCGCCCGATCCGTCTTCTAGCCACCACCGATCCGTCTTCTAGCCACCGCCCGATCGTCTTCTAGCCACCCCCGATCCGTCTTCTAGCCACCGCCGATCCGTCTTCTAGCCACCGCCGATCCGTCTTCTAGCCACCGCCGATCCGTCTTCTAGCCACCGCCGATCCGTCTTCTAGCCACCCCCGATCCGTCTTCTAGCCACCGCCGATCCGTCTTCTAGCCACCGTCTTCTAGCCACCGCCGATCCGTCTTCTAGCCACCGTCTTCTAGCCACCGCCGATCCGTCTTCTAGCCACCGTCTTCTAGCCACCGCCGATCCGTCTTCTAGCCACCCCCGATCCGTCTTCTAGCCACCGCCGATCCGTCTTCTAGCCACCGCCGATCCGTCTTCTAGCCACCGCCGATACGTCTTCTAGCCACCCCCGATACGTCTTCTAGCCACCCCCGATCCGTCTTCTAGCCACCCCCGATACGTCTTCTAGCCACCGCCGATACGTCTTCTAGCCACCGCCGATACGTCTTCTAGCCACCCCCGATACGTCTTCTAGCCACCCCCGATCCGTCTTCTAGCCACCCCGATACGTCTTCTAGCCACCCCGATCCGTCTTCTAGCCACCCCGATCGTCTTCTAGCCACCCCGATCCGTCTTCTAGCCACCGCCGATACGTCTTCTAGCCACCGCCGATCCGTCTTCTAGCCACCCCGATACGTCTTCTAGCCACCCCGATCCGTCTTCTAGCCACCGCCGATCCGTCTTCTAGCCACCGCCGATCCGTCTTCTAGCCACCCCGATCCGTCTTCTAGCCACCCCGATCCGTCTTCTAGCCACCGCCGATCCGTCTTCTAGCCACCCCGATCCGTCTTCTAGCCACCCCGATACGTCTTCTAGCCACCCCGATCCGTCTTCTAGCCACCCCGATACGTCTTCTAGCCACCCCGATCCGTCTTCTAGCCACCGCCGATCGTCTTCTAGCCACCGCCCGATCCGTCTTCTAGCCACCCCGATCGTCTTCTAGCCACCCCCGATACGTCTTCTAGCCACCGCCGATGCGTCTTCTAGCCACCGCCGATACGTCTTCTAGCCACCCCCGATCCGTCTTCTAGCCACCGCCGATACGTCTTCTAGCCACCGCCGATCCGTCTTCTAGCCACCCCGATACGTCTTCTAGCCACCCCGATACGTCTTCTAGCCACCCCCGATCGTCTTCTAGCCACCCCGATCGTCTTCTAGCCACCCCCGATACGTCTTCTAGCCACCGCCCGATACGTCTTCTAGCCACCGCCGATCCGTCTTCTAGCCACCGCCGATCCGTCTTCTAGCCACCCCCGATCCGTCTTCTAGCCACCGCCGATACGTCTTCTAGCCACCCCCGATCCGTCTTCTAGCCACCGCCGATACGTCTTCTAGCCACCCCCGATCCGTCTTCTAGCCACCCCGATCCGTCTTCTAGCCACCCCGATACGTCTTCTAGCCACCCCCGATCCGTCTTCTAGCCACCCCTGATCCGTCTTCTAGCCACCGCCGATCCGTCTTCTAGCCACCGCCGATCCGTCTTCTAGCCACCCCCGATCCGTCTTCTAGCCACCCCCGATCCGTCTTCTAGCCACCCCCGATCCGTCTTCTAGCCACCGCCGATCCGTCTTCTAGCCACCCCCGATACGTCTTCTAGCCACCGTCTTCTAGCCACCGCCCGATACGTCTTCTAGCCACCCCGATCCGTCTTCTAGCCACCCCGATCCGTCTTCTAGCCACCGCCGATCCGTCTTCTAGCCACCCCGAACCGTCTTCTAGCCACCCCGATACGTCTTCTAGCCACCCCCGATCCGTCTTCTAGCCACCCCCGATACGTCTTCTAGCCACCCCCGATCCGTCTTCTAGCCACCGCCGATCCGTCTTCTAGCCACCGCCGATCCGTCTTCTAGCCACCCCCGATACGTCTTCTAGCCACCCCCGATACGTCTTCTAGCCACCCCCGATCCGTCTTCTAGCCACCGCCGATCCCTTTTCCATTTGTTTTGTCTTGTTTTTCCACACACCTGGTTTACATTTCCCTACATTACTTGTCGTGTATTTAACCCTCTGTTCCCCCCATGTCTGTGTGTGTAATTGTTCATTGTCAGGTTGGCACACTTCCCGGCTGGTTTGCGCCGGGTTCTGTTTTATACCCGTGCTTTGTGGCAGTCGGTACTTTGTACTTTGTTTGTGGTACTTTGTGCTGCCTCACTTGTTCTTTTGGGCATTTGTCATCTCTGCTCTCCTGCGCCTGACTTCTATGCATCAGCTACACCCACCGCCTGACAATTGTGTTCCCCTTCAGCAGTTGAGCTGGTTGCAGTACAAAGTAAACACTTTCTGTCATTACTGGTTGCACGTGACTGTGACAGATACAAACAGACAAAGTAAACACACATATCATTTTATTACCATTGCTGGTTTTCCATCATTATGCTAGTGACAAAACATTAGGAACACTTGCTCTTTCCATGACATACACTGACCTTGTGAATCCAGGTGAAAGTTGATGATCCTTAATTGATGTCACCTGTTAAATCCACTTCAATCAGTGTAGATGAAGGGGAGGAGACGGGTTAAAGAAGGACTTTTAAGCCTTGAGACAATTGAGACATGGATTGTGTATGTGTGCCATTCAGAGGGTCAATGGGCAAAACTAAATATTGGAGTGCCTTTGAACTGGATATGGTAGTAGCTGCCAGGGGCACCGGTTTGAGTGTGTCAAGAACTGCAGCGCTGCTGGGTTTTTCACACTCAACAGTTTTGCGTGAATGGTCCACCACCCAGAAGACATCCAGCCAACTTGACACAACTGTGGGAAGCATTGGAGTCAACATGGGCCAGCATCTCTATGGAATGCTTTCAACACCTTGTAGAGTCCATGTCCTGACAAATTGAGCCTGTTCTTAGGGCAAAGGGGGTGCGGTGCAACTCAATATTAGGAAGGTTATTCCTAATGCTATGTACACTCAGTGTATATAATATAAATGTATAATAGCTGAAGTATTATAGCTCACTATACTGCTGAGGTGCAGACAGCCTGCAGGCTCTGGTACACTCTCAGGAACAGACGACATCCTGCACACAACACAAAAATGAAATATGCATCGCAAATTCAGCAGTGCATCATAAATTGTCTATCTGAGAACAATGTGTATCATTTTGATGTGAGATGTGTAGTGGGGTGTTTCTGTCAGTATTTCTAACTTCCCTCGGGCTTGATGTTGAGCATGCCTTGAAGAACAACACAGAGGAGGAAGAGAGGGATTCCTCTTCATCGCTCCCTTTAGTGGACTGCTGAACATCCACATATACCTGATGTGGGGAGAGAGAGGGGGAGAGGAGAAAGAGGGAGGATAGAGAGGGAGGGGGTACAGAGAAAAATAGAGAAGGAGGGAGAGAGAGAAAGAGACAGAGAGATAGGGTTGAGACAGAGGAGGGGATAGAGAGAGAGAGAAAGCAAGAGAAAGAAAGTCACATCTGCTCCTGCCACGCCCTCTAATGCTCATCCTGTGTCTCCATGACCTGCCGCCACTCCCCCAGTGCTCTCTCCCTCTCTGTGTGTGTGTGTGTGTGTGTGTGTGTGTGTGTGTGTGTGTGTGTGTGTGTGTGTGTGTGTGTGTGTGTGTGTGTGTGTGTGTGTGTGTGTGTGTGTGTGTGTGTGTGTGTGTGTGTGTGTGTGTGTGTGTGTGTGTGTGTGTGTGAGAGAGAGAGGGAGACAGGTGTGCTGGAGTCAGAGCAGATCCCCACCAGCTGCAATCTGTTCCATATTCAAGACCTCTACAAATACTCAGTCCTGCAACTTCCACACTGGCAGATCATAATCTCTGCTCAGTCAGTCTATGTTTCTAGCCATTTGTTCCTGTTGTGCCTGTTTCCCCTGTACCGGACGCTGTTTCCCTCTCTGCTACAGTTCTGCCCGCTCTGGCTCTGGTCCGTCTCCAGTCCGACTTTTCGTCAGTCCTGCTACTCTGTCCTGGATTCTCCACTCTATGCTCCCTTGGATTCCCCTCCAGACCTGCTTACCCTGTCCCAACACCTCTCGCTCCAGCCTCAGCCTCCACTTTTGGTTTCCGGCAACCCGCCCAAGCTTCCCCCTGTGTTTCAATAAATATCTTGGTTACCTCATCCCACTCTCCTAGTCTGTGTCTTCTTTTCGGTTCCCCTGTTCTGCTCCGTGTGACAAGAAGTATGTCAAGTGATTGACCTCCCAAGTCTGACCCCTGACCATGTAATCTCAGGTAAAACTTCAGAACAAGGAAGCCCTCAACCAGAAAACATCTGAATCGCACTGTTGACCTGGGAGTTGACCTTTGAAATATATTGACCTGTTGTGCAGAGGAGCTTTAGCAGATCGAAGTCAACCAACCAGATTCCTGTTTCTGTGAGGGAGTCATTAACGAAGACACTTTGTCGTTGGAAAAACATTCTCATGGCAAAAGGGTCTAGAGCCAGGTCTGCACTGAGGGAGACACACACATATTCAGTCTAGACCCAGGTCTGCACTGAGCTAGGCACACACATTTAGTCTAGACCCAGGCCTTCACTGAGAGAGACACACATACATTTCAACACCACAGCTATGGCCCAATCACAGGCCAGCCCACATCCCGGCCTCTCTTTTAACAACACTCAAAGCGAATGGTTTTATTGTCTTCTCATGAATTCATCCTTCAACCTTCTTGGGTTTGTACTCCAAACCCCTGATTCTGTCACACCTCTTTGAAGCAGTTCTATATACATCCTGAAGGTCTGATATCTGACATCTGATTGGAGGTTAACTTTATAGTATAGAATCCAAACAAGTTAGATAGGTGGTGCGCCGAGAAAGCTATCTGCTTTAGTTTCTGAGAGGATTGATCTCTGTTGAGGAAGAAGCAGTATTTTTTTTCTGAAGACATTTCCGTTTATTGGCCATGTTAATTTTTTGCAATTTTTTTCCAAATACTTATTTTTACATTCTCTCGCTGGACAGGCAAACGGCGCTGAGTACTAAACAGTAAACCATTCAAAACTTGTGTACTATCACGGTACCATCTCTGATGATCACGTCAGCCAATCAAGTTCTCCCTGGATCTAAGGTACTAAACACAGCTGGTGACAGCTCGAGAGAGATCTCTATCTATCTAGCTTGCTAGTTAGCTTGCTAGTTACAACAAGTAGATTTGTTGCTAGCTAGTAGGAGCAGATAGCTTTAATCACGACCTAACATGTCATTCCGGGACAAGCAGTGTTTTAGGTATCAGTTTATTCCAATTAACAATTTAACTCTTTAGAACCCATAGCAGCTATCGACAGCCTTTCTTTAAATTACAATAGCGACCACGTACAGCCTTGTTTTTTCGAACAATATTATGTGTCAATTATCTGTCAATATTGCAACATTTACTTGCTAACAACCTGTTGTAGTATTCACATGGCTGTTGTCATCAACCAGAAACCGGAAACAGGGTATGTTGTCATTTGACTTTTCAACAAAAAAAAAACGTTTGACTTCATTACTCAAAATGACAGCGGCCGAAGTAGACACAACTTTTCACGGTGAAAGAGGCTTTATCTATGTTAGTTGGTGATATGGATTCGCACACATCTTGCACTTTGAAAAGCGATGATGTCGAGGTGAGTGAAATACGTAAACAGCAGATAAGGCAGTTAACCCACTGTTCCCCGGTAGGCCATCATTGCAAATAAGAATTTTCAACTTAACTGAATTTAAATAAAAAAATTAAATAAACATATATGTTTAGTGTTGTCAATGTTTGATGCTGTGAAACTTGGGGTATAGTTTATAGATTAGCAAGTTCTGTCATGTCATGATGACTTGGTTGGTACAGTCGAGCACATCAGCTGTAGAGCTCAAATGATTGCTCCCTTTACCATGGTAATTGTTGCAGTGTTTATTTGTATATAGTCAGCTAACTAGTTGGTTGTTTTGTCTTGTTTTTTACCGATGTAATTCATATGGAAAAGTTAGCTGCTTGCTAACTAGTTGGTCTGTCAGGCAAGAAAGGTTGTGCGTAGCTGTGAATTTGGGCTGCGCTCACAAAGCGTATCATCTATCACTTTCACCAGCTAGCCATACAGACAACCAACTAACTAGTCACCGAAATGAAGGCTAGAGTACATTTAGTTTATTTGTTGGGCTTAGTTTATTATGTGTCTTGTTTGCGAGGTGAAGATATTCATAGGCTATACATTTTTTATTATATATATATATATATATATATATTTTTTTTTTTTTGTTGACCTTATTTAACTAGACAAGTCAGTTAAGAACACATTCTTATTTTCAATGACGGCCTGGGAACAGTGGGCCTTGTTCAGGGGCAGAACGACAGATTGTCTCGTTTTCCTATTATTTGACTGTTTAGCTGTCTTGTTAGGTTAGTAGATGGCGTGGAGGTCATATGACAGATTGTCTCGTTTTCCTATTATTTGACTGTTTAGCTGTCTTGTTAGGTTTAGTAGATGGAGTGGAGGTCATATGACGAGTCGGAGAGTTGTTTACATGGCCAGCTACCAAGTTGCTTGTTTTGTCCTGTTTCTACCGATCCAATTCATTTGGAAAACGTCACAGCTTCGTAACTAATCAGCTAACATTGGCAAACTCTGTAGATAGTCTGTCAGGCAAGAAAACAATTGATTGCAGGAGACAGAGAGAGAGAGTGTGTGTGTGTGTGTGTGTGTGTGTGTGTGTGTGTGTGTGTGTGTGTGTGTGTGTGTGTGTGTGTGTGTGTGTGTGTGTGTGTGTGTGTGTGTGTGTGTGTGTGTGTGTGTGTGTGTGTGTGTGTGTGTGTGTGTGTAATGGGAGCTGTGCAACTGTATTACACAATTTATTATGGAAACCCATTATTAGGAAGAGAGTATGTGTATGGTTGAGAAAAAGAAAGAGTGGAAGGAAGGAAGACAAAGACCGTGTGAGAAGGAGAGAGGTTAGATTATGTTCCTGATAACAATTGTATCCTATTTGTTGCTCCTCTCCCTAAGTTACTCTTTTCCTCTAGGTCAGTGAAAGTGAAGGAAGTGATGTGGAGAGTCAGGGCTCAGCAGCAAAAACGCAGGGAGGAAGAGGAGTTAGAGATGATTGGAGGGATAGAGATGTGGCGCAAGGAGGAAGAGGAGTGGAGCCTACCTTTCCATAGAGTGTGTCTGCATTCACCCTTGGACCACACTGCCTGGGCCTAAAGTGACAGTGTCAGGGGTGTGGTATCCCAGGAGGTCTACCCCGGGGGATGGTAATAGAGGGGAGGTACGTGAGGCGACGTTGGCTCCCTCTGCTGGGAATACGGGAGCTGGGCACCCCGACACGGACAGCTCTAACTGGAGGTAATTAGAAGAAAGTGCCAACCAGCCGTGGAGGCCAAATAAAAGGAGAATGGTGGCACACTGTGGGAGAGAACGGGGAGACCGACACCAAGCCATAGAAGAAGAGAAGAAGGACAGAGCCAAACCTTTGTGATTGTCTTGTTATGTTTATTTTCTGTGTAAAGTTGTTTCTGCAGACTAAAGCCTCCCTGTCTCTGTGTCAATCTCTGCACGCTCAACCCAACACCCCACGGTTTACCACAGGGGTTTAGTGTCACGAATGTCGTAGTGAGGAGACCAACCCAACACCCCACGGTTTTACCACAGGTTTTCTTTTTCATGTGGTAGGAACTTATATCAGTTCCAGAGCTTGTAATGGATCACAACAAGAAAACGGGTGCAGTTGACCATCTTGACCAATGAAGGAGCTATTATGTTGTACACACAGGCAGAAAATGCTGGAGGTATGTGTTTTGGAAGACGCTCAACATCCCTGTCAATAGTTGGAGTAGGATGATTGCAGAGCACCCTGCCTCAGACAGTTGAGATGTTCATTTTCACAAACTACATTCCTGTGATTTATTTTATTAATTGTCTCTCACCTTTGTATTGATCTTTTCAACTCCCCTGTGTCCTGCTCCCAGCGATCAACCAAGTGCTACTCATTAAGCATGAGCTGATTCAATCACCTATGAGGAGAACCATCCTACTGCATTGTGAACTTGCCCTGCCGCCTCTATTTGGACAGTGGGACCACTAGGCATTGTTGTCTCTTCTTTGTTGATTTTGTCTTACACAGCTAAGTGCATTTTAGAGTTGAAAAACACCCATTTCAGATACACGTGCTTGTTTAACATCTTCATTCATTATTGTCTCCCATGATCTATTCACCAAGTCCTGCAGTTTACTATTAGACAATCAGACCATATAGTCTATGCATTTGCCTGTTGTCTATTCTTTGTGGGTTTTGTCTTGCACAGTGTAGTGCATTTTTAGAGTTGAAAAACACCAACTACAGATTCACATTGCTTGTTTGAGAGACTTAAATGAATGCTGCTTCTGAAAAACAGGTTCAAAAAATATTATTATTGTAACATTCAGTGATGGGAAATATTGTCCCTGTCAGTAGTCTAGGCTTTCCCCATTAATGGTAGAGTTCTCATCTCTGGACCACATGAGCTTCAGACCACACAAGCATTCTGCAAAGGCACTTGTCTCTCTACATCGGTCAGCTACTGTCACGCCCTGGTCTTAGTATTTAGTGTTTTCTTTATTATTTTGGTCAGGCCAGGGTGTGACATGGGTTTATTGTGGTGTGTTTTGTCTTGGGGTTTTGTTAGGCATTGGGTTTGTGGCTTAGTGGGGGTATCTAGCATAGTCTATGGCTGTCTGGAGTGGTTCTCAATCAGAGGCAGGTGTTTATCGTTGTCTCTGATTGGGAACCATATTTAGGCAGCCATATTCTTTGAGTGTTTCGTGGGTGATTGTTCCTGTCTCTGTGTTTTGCACCAGATAGGACTGTTTTAGGTTTTTCGCACGTTTGTTGTTTTGTTAGTTTATTCGTGTACAGTTTCTTTATTAAAGTACAATGAATAACAACCACGCTGCATTTTGGTCCGCCTCTATTTCACCGCAAGAAAACCGTGACCGCTACATTGGTGACCAGGGTGGGACCCTTTCGATACGCCTATGAGGCTTAGGCACACAAATGCTCCTAGACAGAATACTGAAGCTGATGACAGTTCAAAAGTCTGCATCAGATGCCCAGGCTTTTGGAATAGATGGTAAATCTAGTAAAGAACAAGAAGGCCCGCACACTGTTAAAGCTCCCAATTCACCCACTTTATTTACAACGTTTTGATCTGAAACGGATCTGCGTCAGATCAAACACACGGAGTGTTCGTTCACAAAATATACACATTTCACCTCACATGACCATTGCGGACATGACGCATGGTGGGTGCAACAAACCTTTGTACATCTCTAATAATTAAATAACAATGAGATGGGTGCATGTAATGGTTCCAAAACATAGCATATATTTACAAAATGGCCAAGTGGGTAACCTGGACGGCAAGACAAATCAAAGTCAAGTAAGATATTCAGGTAAGAAATGGACTGATATCAAACTCTTGATTTTGACCTCTAGGAGACATGGTACACAAACGGGGAATCCAATACAATTCTCTTGTCAGTAATAGATAGTATCTCTGCCTTTCCTGTGAGTCTTAACATGTTCAATGCCAATGTGTCTCTAAGATGTTGTGACGAGTCTCCATGAAATGCGCAGCCACAGGGTTCCTCAGGTCAAGGGCCCTGATATTACTCCTGTGTTCTGCCATCCTTGTTTTCAGAGCTCGTTTGGTTTTTCCTACATAGCATAGACCACAAATACATTTGATCAGGTATATCACATTTTTTTGTGGAACATGTAATGATGCCCTTAATCTTAATGGCCGTGCCCGTAACAGGGTGATTGAACATTGTGCATTTGTTCGTGAAGTTACACTGGGTGCATCCGCCACATGTATAGTTACCGTCCGGCACATTGTCTAGAAAAGTGTTGCGTGGCACTGGTTGAAGATCAAACCTCACCACCAGACTGATGTTGGGGGCACATCTGAAGACTACCCGCGGGGGTTCTTTAATCGTCTTTTCCAGTTGTTGATCAGTGCTCAGGATGTACCGGTGTTTTTTTAATGATGTGGTCGAACTGTTTACCAAGTGGGGAGTACTGAAGGAAGCTTTGGGGTTTTGTACAACATGTCTCCAGACCTACTCACTGCCACAGTCATATTCTGGACCTAGTATTGTCCAGTGGAATAAATGTTGTGGATCTTCATGTTTTTCCTCATGATCCTGGACTATCGGACCACCATTTTATTACGTTTGCAATCGCAACAAATAATCTACTGAGACCCCGAACCAAGGATCATCAAAAGCCGTGCTATAAATTCTCAGACGACCCAAAGATTCCTAGATGCCCTTCCAGAATCCCTCCACCTACCCTACAAAATCAGTCAACCACCTAACTGAGGATCTCAATTTAACCTTGCCTAATACCCTATATGCAGTCGCACCCCAAAAAACAACAAACATTTTTCATAAGAAACTAGCTCCCTGTTATTTGGTATACAGAAAATACCTGAGCTCTGAAGCAAGCTTCCAGAAAATTGGAACAGAAATGGCGCTACACCAAACTGGAAGTGTACAGTATCGAAGAGCCCTCACTGCTGCTCGATCATCCTATTTTTCCAACTTAATTGAGAAAAATAAGAACAATCCTAAATGTATATTTGATACTGTGGCTAACTAAAAAGCAGCATTCCCCATGAGAGGGTGGCTTTCACTTCAGCAGTGATAAATTCATGAACTTCTTTGATGAAAAGATCATGATCATTAGGGGTGACAGGTAGCGGCTGTGGTTAGAGCGTTGGACTAGTAACCGAAAGATTGCAAGATCGAATCACCGAGTTGACAATGTAAAAATCTGTCATTCTGCCCTTGAACAAGGCAGTTAACCCACTGTTCCTAGGACATCATTGAAAATAAGAATTTGTTCTTAACTGACGTGCCTAGTTAAATAAAATTAGAAAGCAAATTACATTTGCTTAAATTAAATTTAAATTAAATGAAATTAAATTTTGCCTCTTTAAATCTGTGTATTCTTCCAAATCTCTATTGTCCTGAGTCTGCACAACAACTCTGCTAAGATCAAGGGAGAAACTCAAGTGTTACAATACTATATTTCTTGACACATAATAATAATCATGGCCTCTAAACCTTCAAGCTGCATACTGGACCCTATTCAAACTAAACTAGTGAAAGAGCTGCTTCCTGTGCTTGGCCCTCCTATGTTGAACATAATAAACGGCTCTCTATCACCCGGATGTGTACCAAACTCACTAAAAGTGGCAGTAATAAAGCCTCTCTTGAAAAAGCCAAACCTTGACCCAGAAAATATAAAAAACTATCGGCCTATATCGAATCTCCCATTCCTCTCAAAACATTTTGAAAAAGCTGTTGCGCATCAACTCACTGCCTTCCTGAAGACAAATAATGTATACGAAATGCTTCAGTCTGGTTTTAGACCCCATCATATCACTGAGACTGTACTTGTGAAGGTGGTAAATGACCTTAAATGGTGTCAGACCGAGGCTTTGCGTCGATCCTTGTGCTCCTAGACCTTAGTGCTGCTTTTGGAGAGATTGAAAACCCAAATTGGTCTACACTGACAAGTTCTGGCCTGGTTTAGATCTTATCTGTCGGAAAGATATCAGTTTGTCTCTGTAGATGGTTTGTCCTCTGACAAATCAACTGTAAATTTTGGTGTTCCTCATGGCTCCGTTTTAGGACCACTATTGTTTTCACTATATATTTTACCTCTTGGTGATGTAATTCGGAAACATAATGTTAACTTTCACTGCTATGTGGACGACACACAGCTGTACATTTCAATGAAACATGGTGAAGCCCCAAAATTGCCCTCCCTGGAAGCCTGTGTTTCAGACATAAGGAAGTGGATGGTGGCAAATGTTCTATTTTTAAATTTAAAAAAAATAGAGATGGTAGTTCTAGGTCCAAAGAAACAAAGAGATGTTCTGTTGAATGTGATAATTCATCTTGATGTTTGCTCAGTCGTCTCAAATAAAACTGTGAAGGACCTCTCTGCGTTACTCTGGACCCTGATCTCTCTTTTGACTAACATATCAAGATTGTTTCAAGCACAGCTTTTTGCCATCTACACAACATTGCAAAAATCAGAAACCTTCTGTCCAAAAATGTATCCATGCTTTTGTCACTTCTAGGTTAGACTACTGCAATGCTCTACTTTCCTGGCTACCCGTATAAAGCGCTGCATAAACTTCAGTTAGTGCTAAATACGGCTGCTAGAATCCTGACTAGAACCAAAAAATGTGATCATATTACTCCCGTGCTAGCCTCCCTACACTGGCTTCGTGTTAAGGCAAAGGCTGCTTTCAAGGTTTTACTGCTAACCTACAAAGCATTACATGGGCTTGCTCCTACCCATCTCTCTAATTTGGTCCTGCCGTACATACCTACACGTACGCTACGGTCACAAGACACAGGCCTCCTAATTGTCCCTAGAATTTCAAAGCAAACAGCTAGAGGCAGAGCAGCTCCTATCGAGCTCCATTTTTATGGAATGGTCGGCCTACCCATGTGAGAGACGCAGACTCGGTCTCAACCTTTAAGTCTTTATTGAAGACTCATCTCTTCAGTAGGTCCTATGATTGAGTGTAGTCTGGTCCATGAGTGTGAAGGTGAACGGAAAGGCAATGGAGCAACAAACCGCCCTTGCTGTCTCTGCCTGGCCGGTTCCCCTCTCTCCACTGGGATTCTCTGCCTCAAACCCTATTACAGGGGCTGAGTCACTGGCTTACTGGTGTTCTTCCATGCCATCCCTAGGATGGGTGCGTCACTTGAGTGGGTTGAGTCACTGATGTGATCTTCCTGTCAGGGTTGACACCCCCCATTGGGTTCGTGCCATGGGGGAGAACTTCGTGGGCTATGCTCAGACTTGTCTCAGGATAGTAATTTGGTGGTTGAAGATATCCCTCTAGTAGTGGGTGGGCTGTGTTTTGGCAAAGTGGGTGGGGTTATATCCTTCCTGCTTGGCCCTGTGGTATCGTTTGACTGGGCCACAGTGTTTCCCGACCCCTCCTGTCTCAGTCTCCAGTATTTATGCTGCAATAGTTTATGTGTCAGGGGGCTAGGGGCAGTCTATTATATCTGGAGTATTTCTCCTGTCTTACTCGGTGTCCTATGTGAATTTAAGTATGCTCTCTCTAACTCTCAGTAGAAGAGGCGTCACTACAGACCCTAGTTCGATTACAGGGTGTATCACAACCGACTGTGATTTGGAGTCACATAGGGTGGAGCACAATTTGCCCAGCGTCGTCTGGCTTATGGTTTGGCCGGCGTAGGCAGTCATTGTTAATAAGAATTTGTTCTTAAGCCATTTTGCCACAACTTTGGAAGTATGCTTGGGGTCATTGTCCATTTGGACGACCCATTTGCGACCAAGCTTTAACTTCATGACTGATGTCTTGAGATGTTGTTTCAATATATCCACATAAATTTCCCTCCTTGCGATGCCATCTATTTTGTGAAGTGCACCAGTCCCTCCTGCAGCAAAACACCTCCACGACATGATGCTGCCACTCCCGTGCTTCATGGCTGGGATGGTGTTCTTCCGCTTGCAAGCCTACCCCTTTTTCCTCAAAACATAAGTATGGTCTCCATGGCCAAACAGTTCTATTTTTGTTTCATCAGACCAGAGAACATTTCTCAAAAAAATAGGATCTTTGTTCCCATATGCAGTTGCAAACCGTAGTCTGGCTTTTTTATGGCAGTTTTGGAGTAGTGGCTGAGCAGCCTTTCAGGTTATGTCGATATAGGACTCGCTTTACTGTGGATATAGATACTTTTGTACCGGTTTCCTTCAGCATCTTCACAAGGTTCTTTGCTGTTGTTCTGGGACTGATTTGTACTTCTCGCACCAAAATCAATTCTTCTCTAGGAGACAGAACGTGTCTCCTTCCTGAGTGTTATGACAGCTGTGCGGTCCTATGGTGTTTATACTTGCGTATTATTGTTTGCACAGATGAACCCTCAGGTGTTTGTAAATTGCTGCCAAGGATGAATCAGACTTGTGGAGGTCTACAAAAAAAATCTTGACTGATTTCTTTTAATGTTCCCATGATGTCAAGCAAAGAGGCACCGAGTTTTAAGGTAGGTCTTGAAATACATCCACAGGTACACCTCCAATTGACTCAAATTATGTCAAATAGCCTATCAGAAGCTTCTAAAGCCATTACATAATTTTCTGGAATTTTCCAAGTTGTGTTAAAGGCACAGTCAACTTAGTGTATGTACACTTCTGACCCACTGGAATGGTGATACAATGAATTATAAGTGAAATAATCTCTCTAAACAATTTTTGGAAAAATGACCTGTGTCATGCAGAAAGTTGATGTCGTAACCGACTTGCCAAAACTATAGTTTGTTAACAAGAAATTTGTGGAGTGGTTGAAAAACAAGTTTAATGACTCCAACCTTAGTGTATGGAGACTTCCGACTTCAGCTGTATATACTACATACATGCTGGGAAGCTGGGAAGATTGTATCCCCATATATACAGTGCCTTGCGAAAGTATTCGGCCCCCTTGAACTTTGCGACCTTTTGCCACATTTCAGGCTTCAAACATAAAGATATAAAACTGTATTTTTTTGTGAAGAATCAACAACAAGTGGGACACAATCATGAAGTAGAACGACATTTATTGGATATTTCAAACTTTTTTAACAAATCAAAAACTGAAAAATTGGGCGTGCAAAATTACCCTTACTTACCCTCGACACCCCCTCACTCACCCTTTCCCTCTCTCATTTACTTATTCCACTAATTCAATAACACACACACACACACACACACACACACACACACACACACACACACACACACACACACACACTCCAGTCAGTTGAGGCAAATGCGGATGAGGCTGTGTCTGGAAGGGTGATGATGAGCGTTAGCCACAGAGTCGAGGCTGAACGACAACATGGATTCAGCTGGTGTGTTTTAAGCTTTTTCGTCAGGATAGAACAGCGGCCTCTGGTAAGGCAAGGGGTGGTGGTCGATGTATATTTGTAACAACAGCTGGTCAATGAATTGTAACAAAGTCTCGAGGTTTTGCTTGCTTGAGGTAGAGTATCTCATGATAAGCTGTAGACCATACTATTTACCCCCCCAAAATCCGTAGCTGTCTAAATACAATGACAAACCGATATTGGCACTAAGTACACACTCAATGAGCTGTATACAGCCATAAGTAAACAGGAAACGCTCACCCAGAGGCAGCGCTCCTAGTGGCCAGGGACTTTAATGCAGGAAAACTCAAATCTGTTTTATCCAACTTCTACAAGCATGTTAAATGTGCAACCAGATGGGAAAAAAACTCTAGACCACCTCTAAAACAACAAACAGAGATGCGTACCTTCCTGATTCCTGCTTACAAACAAAAACTAAAGCAGGAAGCACCAGTGACTCGATCAATAAGAAAGTAGTCAGCTGAAGCATATGCTAAGCTACAGGACTGTTTTGCTAGCACAGACTGGAAAATGTTCCGGGATTATTCCGATGGCATTGAGAACACCACATCACTCACTGGCTTCATCAATAAGTGCATCGATGACATCGTCCCCACAGTGACCGTACGTACATACCCCAACCAGAAGCCATGGGTTATAGGCAACATCTGCACTGAGCTAAAGGTTAGGGATGCCGCTTTCAAGGAGCAGGACTCTAACCCGGATGCTTATAAGAAATCCCGCTATGCCCTCCAACGAACCATGAAACAGGCAAAGCGTCAATACAGCGTCAATAATACTGACCCATAGCACTCATGTCTGGAGCCATGAAGTGCTTTGAAAGGCTGGTCATGGCTCACATCAACACCATTATCCAAGAAACCCTAGACCCACTCCAATTTGAATACCGCCCCAACAGATCCACAGATGATGCAATCTCTGTTGCATTCCACACTGGCCTTACCCACCTGGACAAAAGGAACACCTACGTGAGAATGGTATTCATTGACTACAGTTCAGCATTCAACACCATTGTGCCCTCAAAGCTCATCAATAAGCTAAGGACCCTGGGACTAAACACCTCCCTATGCAACTGGATCCTGGATTTCCTGACAGGCCGTCCCCAGGTGGTAAGGGTAGGTAACAACACATCTGCCACACTGATCCTCAACACTGTGGCCTCTCAGGGGTGTGTACTTAGTCCCCTCCTGTACTCCCTGTTCACCCATGACTGCGTGGTCAAACACGACTCCAACACCATCATTAAGTTTGCAGATGGCACAACAGTAGTAGGCCTGATCACCGACAACGATGAGACAGCCTATAGGGAGGAGGTCAAAGAACTGGCAGTGTGGTGCCAGGACAAAAACCTCTCCCTCGATGTGAGCAAGACAAAGGAGCTGATCATGGACTCCAGAAAAGGCGGGCCGAACAGGCCCCCATTAACATTGACGGGGCTGTAGTGGAGCGGGTCGAGAGTTTCAAGTTCCTTCGTGTCCACATCACCAGCAAACTATAATGGTCCAAACAAACCAAGACAGTCGTGGGCAAGAGGGCACGACAAAGCCTATTCCCCCTCAGGAGATTGTAAAGATTTGACATGGGTCCTCAGATCCTCAAAAAAGTTATACAGCTGCACCATCGAGAGCTTCCTGACTTGTTGCATCACCGCCGTATAACTACATCACTTTGGCCAAGCTTCCTGCCTTCCAGGATCTCTATACCAGGCGTTGTCTGTGGAAGGCTCAAAAATTGCCAAAGACTCCAGCCACCCTTGTCATAGACTGTTCTCTCTGCTACCGCACGGCAAGTGGTACCGGAGCGCCAAGTCTAGGTCCAAAGGTATTTTTACAACTCCTACCTCCAAGCCATAAGACTCCTGAACAGCTAATCAAATGGGTATCCAGACTATTTGCATTGTTCCCCCCCCCACCCCCATTTTTACACTGCTGCAACTCTCTGTTTATCTTCCATTACAGTGGTAACAATGTGCCTGATTCAGCGAGGAGTCAGAGAGTCTCTTATCACCTAGGTCTGTACCTTTATCTTCAAAAGGAAGCAGAGGGTGAGGTACCATGGCTCCCTTTCACCATGGCAACATCTGACCCTTATCTTCCTGGCCCTCATCGACAACACACTTCAGAAGTTCAATCACAGGTGGAAATTCATTGATGACATGATCATTGCAGAGGGCATTAGGGTGGGCCAGCTCTCCAGCCTTCAACATGGTCTATAAAATATGTGCTCCTAGGTGGATGAGCACTCCATGCAGTTCAACCCAAACAAATGCAAAGTCCTGCATGTTTGCTTTACCAACAACCCACCCCTATTATAACCCTAAACGGACACATCCTGCAAACAACATCTAACAATGATGGGTTAACAGGGTGACATGAGGTGGACCAGCAAGTGGAACATGGTAACCAGAACCTCTTTGTGGTTCTCTGTGTCTTCGTTGGTAGAACATGCCCATGAGGCATGGTGGGTTCCATTCCCAAACCCGGCCTAGTCACCATCTTACACCACACACACTCAGACCTGTCAGAACAAGAACTGAACGATCTCAAAGATCATCCATCCCCCACATGACTCGGTGAGCAACACATCATGACAGCAACAACAATAGTTCCCTAAACATATGCTGCATGCGTGGTCATTTTGTTCTTACATATATATATATATATTTTTTGTATCATGCAATTCAGAGTTCAGTCGTATTCTGCTATGTGAATTAATTAAATTAATTTGTACTTGTAATATCTAAGACATAAAAATAAGGACAAAGCACTAGTAATGTCTAATACTTTATGCCACTTGTGTAATTTTAGCCATGAATTTGCCATGAGCCACAGCATCCTGATAAGACTTCTAGTCATCCGCATGTGACAGATAGGGCTCCCTTGATATCTGAGTATGACATGGTCGACACCGTTAGGAGAATGGCCTTCATCTTCTCCCAATGCAATTACAACTATCGTACACGCACAAGGAAGAGATTGCTCTCTCCGGGTTGGAGCGAGCGGTCGCATCGCACTTCGCTCCGCAGGTAGTATAACTTTTTCATTACATTTCACTATAGTACAACGGTTGATTTGTCTAATCTTAGCAATTTCTTCTCAGCTAGCTACATAGCCGTCCTTGTACCAGAGATAATTGCATAATTATCGTATTTCGTCGCCCTAACGTAGCCTTCACTGCTATTCGCCCAGCAGCTAGCAAACGCTAGCTAACGCCCACAGATTAGCAGCACTGTAGTACTATTACACTCAACTGAACGACTTGATTAGTTTAGTGGTAGCTAGCTACATAGCTGTCTTTGTATCCAAGATAATTGTGTAGTTTAGAGTGTGTAGTCTTGGAGTGATTATCTTAATTTACCGAGGTTAGCTAGCCAGCTATTTGTCGTCCTTAACGTAGGAGACTCTGCTAGCTAGCCAACAGCTAACAGCTAACAGCTAGCCAACGTCTACTGAATCGAACTCAACAACCCGGTCGCACTCACAGATAGTATCCGGGACCACCCATACGTAGAATGTATGCACACATGACTGTAAGTCGCTTTGGATAAAAGCGTCTGCTAAATGGCATTTATTATTATTATTATTATTATTCATTTCATTTCATTACAGTACAACGGTTTGATTTGTTTGATCGTAGCTAGCTACATAGCTAGCTACATAGCCGTCTTTGTATCAAAGATAATTGTGTAGTCTAGAGCGATTTTCTAGCTTAGCTAGCCAGCTATTGTCGTTCTTTTAACGCAACAAAACGTAAACAACACTGCTAGCTAGCCAGCTAGCCCCGAATAGCAGCACTGCAGAAACTATTACACTCAACGGAACGACTTGATTAGTGTAGTGTCAACAACGCAGCTACTGCCAGCTAGCCTACTTCAGCAGTACTGTATCATTTTAATCATTTTAGTCAATAAGATTCTTGCTACGTAAGCTTAACTTTCTGAACATTCGAGACGTGTAGTCCACTTGTCATTCCAATCTCCTTTGCATTAGCGTAGCCTCTTCTGTAGCCTGTCAACTATGTGTCGGTCTATCCCTGTTCTCTCCTCTCTGCACAGACCATACAAACGCTCCACACAGCGTGGCCGCGGCCACCCTAATCTGGTAGTCCCAGCGCGCACGACCCACGTGGAGTTCCAGGTCTCCGGTAGCCTCTGGAACTGCCGATCTGCGGCCAACAAGGCAGAGTTCATCTCAGCCTATGCCTCCCTCCAGTCCCTCGACTTCTTGGCACTGACGGAAACATGGATCACCACAGACAACACTGCTACTCCCACTGCTCTCTCTTCGTCCGCCCACGTGTTCTCGCACACCCCGAGAGCTTCTGGTCAGCGGGGTGGTGGCACCGGGATCCTCATCTCTCCCAAGTGGTCATTCTCTCTTTCTCCCCTCACCCATCTGTCTATCGCCTCCTTTGAATTCCATGCTGTCACAGTTACCAGCCCTTTCAAGCTTAACATCCTTATCATTTATCGCCCTCCAGGTTCCCTCGGAGAGTTCATCAATGAGCTTGATACCTTGATAAGCTCCTTTCCTGAGGACGGCTCACCTCTCACAGTGCTGGGCGACTTTAACCTCCCCACGTCTACCTTTGACTCATTCCTCTCTGCCTCCTTTCCACTCCTCTCCTCTTTTGACCTCACCCTCTCACCTTCCCCCCTACTCACAAGGCAGGCAATACGCTCGATCTCATCTTTACTAGATGCTGTTCTTCCACTAACCTCATTGCAACTCCCCTCCAATATAAAATACTGTAAACAATAAAACAACAGTCTTGATGGTCTGTAGCAGGTAGCAGGTAGCATGTATGAGGCATCTTGAGGACAGTCAGACAGTCAGGGTGGGTGTGTTTTGGGAGGGGGCTGTGCATGTACACACACACCAGTGACTCAGTTACTCCTCTATCTCTGATCCCATTCATTGTTTGCGTTCCAAATGGTATTTTATTGAATAGGTTGACATTTGGAACACAACCATACTGTAGCTCCTATCCAGACATTCTGTAATAACCCGTAGCAGGGAATCTTCGACAGGCCCCGTCTGATGTGCTGTAAAGGGGTTGTAACAGAACAGTATGGTGAGTCTAGAAGGGCGTGACATAAAGTTCTGCGGCAGGGGGTGGCAGGGTGTTTGTCTGGTAGTCCTGGGTGTGTGTCCGACTCTGCTCCTGTTGTTGTTGTTTCATGATCTCCCGGACCTCTTCCTCCAGCTTGATGATGAGCTGGTTGCCGGGGTGTTGAAGGATCCCCCCCAAGCTTCCGGACGTGGGCATCAGCAGTCTTCTCTATCACGCTTTGGGCCCGTCCCTGACAGGCCGCTGAGCAGTTGCATGCTCTTCAACCGATCGCTGCCTGCACCTGCCCGCCTGTCCAACATCACTACTCTGGAAGGGCTCGGACTTAGAATACGTGGACATCTACAAATACCTAGGTGTCTGGTTAGACTGTAAACACTCCTTCCAGACCCACACCAAACATCTCCAATCCAAAGTTAAATCTAGAATTGGCGTCCTATTTCGCAAACAAAGCATCCTTCACTCATGCTGCCAAACATACCCTTGTAAAACTGACAATCCTTCCAATCCTCAACTTCGGCGATGTCATTTACAAAATAGCCTCCAATACCCTACTCAACAAATTGGATGCAGTGCAATCCGTTTTGTCACCAAAGCCCCATATACTACCCACCATTGCGACCTGTACGCTCTCGTTGGCTGGCCCTCGCTTCATACTCGTCGCCAAACCCACTGGCTCCATGTCATCTACAAGACCCTGCTAAGGAAAGTTCCCCCTTTTCTCAGCTCGCTGGTCACCATAGCATCACCCACCTGTAGCACGCGCTCCAGCAGGTATATCTCTCTGGTCACCCCCAAAACCAATTCTTTCTTTGTGGCCGCCTCTCCTTCCAGTTCTCTGCTGCCAATGACTGGAACGAACTACAAAAAATCTCTGAAACTGGAAACACTTATCTCCCTCACTAGCTTTAAGCACCAACTGTCAGAGCAGCTCACAGATTACTGCACCTGTACATAGCCCACCTATAATTTAGCCCATACAACTACCTCTTTCCCTACTGTATTTATTTGATTTATTTTGCTCCTTTGCACCCCATTATTTTTATTTCTACTTTGCACATTCTTCCACTGCAAATCTACCATTCCAGTGTTTTACTTGCTATATTGTATTTACTTTGCCACCATGGCCTTTTTTTGCCTTTTACCTCCCTTATCTCACTTCATTTGCTCACATCGTATATAGACTTTTTTATACTGTATTATTGACTGTATGTTTGTATTTACTCCATGTGTAACTCTGTGTCGTTGTATCTGTCGAACTGCTTTGCTTTATCTTGGCCAGGTCGCAATTGTAAATGAGAACTTGTTCTCAACTAGCCTACCTGGTTAAATAAAAGGTGAAATAAAAATAAAATAAATAAGTTGCCCCGCCCCTTATGCCCCTACTGGCCGAGCCAGAGCCCGCCTCTAACCGCGCCTCTCCACCAATCACACACAGCCGTGCTCCAGTCTCTAAAGTGTATTTGGGTTATACAGTGTCTGTCTCTACCGCCCTCAGCTCCTCTCCTCCTACACCTACAGGGTTATGGATAGGGTCAGGGTTAGGAAATGGCTGAGGAGGGTATGAGGGTATGTATGGCAGGGGGGTGGGGGTAAGTGCACTCCCTCCGGGGGCTACGACCTTCTGTCTGATTGGCTGACACATCCGACAATGCAATCGACCTCACCTTGCTGCTGACCTCACTTCCTGTCACCATCGGCATCGAGGACGTAAGTGGCGGTAATGGTAGCATTCCGTCCGCTGAACTATAGCCGGGGTGGTGGTGTGTGTTGTGTCCATGTTCTCAGGCTGAGCCTGGGGCTGGGTGGGCGTGGAGGGGGCTCACAGCAGCAGCAGTCTTCAGTGATACTCATCTTCACTACCACGGCAACAGATTGTCAGAAAAGCAGTAGCCCTGCCCCAGAGTACACAGCTTATGGCTGCCACTAGGGAGTCTGGGACGTTATGCGCCGCCTTCAACCCCTCAAAGGGGGACATGATATCCCACAAGCCCCAGCTGGCCAGGATGAAGAACTTGTCCTGGCGGGGTGAGGGATACCATGGAGATGTGGGGTCATGGCAGGGAACAGGATGGAGTAGCTCATGAACCTGGTGGAGTCAGTCACACCGTTAACCTTGTTCTCCTGAGGAGGGGGGAGGAAGGGATAGGATATCTTAACAGAAGGACAGACAAAATAGACAGATTACCAGGACGTGTACTCTGAGCACGCACTGAACAACTGGCAAGAGTCTTCACTGACATTTTCAACCTCTCCCTGTCTGTCTGTAACAATATGTTTCAAGCAGACCAGTCCCTGTGCACATGATCACTAAGGTAACCTGTCTAAATGACTACTGACCTGTAGCACTCAAATCTGTAGCCATGAAACGCTTTGAAAGGCTGGTCATGGCTCACATCAACACCATTATCCCAGAAACCCTAGACCCACTCCAATTTGCATATCGCCCTAACAGAGCCACAGATGTGACAATCTCTATAGCACTCCACACTCTCTTCCCCACCTGGACAAAAGGAACACTTATGTGAGAATGCTGTTCATTGACTACAGCTCAGCGTTCAACACCATAGTGCCCTCAAGCTCATCAATAAGCTAGTCATAGACTGTCCTCTCTGCTAACACATGCAAAGCGGTACCCGAGCGCCAAGTCTAGGTCCAAAATATTTCTTAACAGCATCTTCCCCCAAGAATTAAGACTCCTGAGAAGCTAATCAAATGGCTACCCAGACTATTTGCACCCCCACCCCCAAGCTGCTGCTACTCTCTGTCTCTTACAGTTGAAGTTGGGAGTTTACATACACCTTAGCCAAATACATTTAGACTCAGTCTAACACAATTCCTGACATTTAATTCTAGTAAAAATGACCTGTCTTCGGCCAGTTAGGATCACCACTTTATTTTAAGAATGTGAAATGTCAGAATAATAGTAGAGAGATGTCACGCCCTGACCTTGGAGATCCTTTTAATGTCTCTATTTTGTTTTGGTCATGGCGTGATTTGGGGTGGGCATTTCTATGTGTTGTGTTGTGTTTCTATGATTTCTATGATCTCTATGTTTTGGCCTGGTATGGTTCTCAATCAGGGACAGCTGTTTATCATTGTTATCTATCATACTTAGATGCCTTTTTTCCCACCTGTCTTGGTGGGAAGTTGACTTTCGTTATGGCACTTAGCCTTAAGATTCACGGTTTTGTTTTGTAGTGTCTATTGTTTTGTTCGGCGTCTTTTTCTTTATTAAAGAACATGTACGCTCACCACGCTGCACCTTGGTCCGCTCCTTTCATCAGCCGTGACAAGAGAATGATTTATTTCAGCTTTAAATTTCTTTCATCACATTCCCAGTGGGTCAGAAGTTTACATACACTCAATTAGTATTTGTTAGCATTGCCTTCAAATTGTTTAACTTGGGTCAAATGTTTCGGGTAGCCTTCCACAAGCTTCCCACAATAAGTTGGGTGAGTCAGGTTTGTAGGTGTCCTTACTTGCACACACCTTTTCAGTTCTGCCCACAAATGTTGTATAAGATGGAGGTCAGAGCTTTGTGATGGCCACTGCAATACCTTGACTTTGTGGTCCTTAAGCCATTTTGCCACAACTTTGGAAGTATGCTTGGGGTCATTGTCCATTTTGACGAACCATTTGCGACCAAGCTTTAACTTCCTGACTGATGTCTTGAGATGTTGCTTCAATATATTCACATAATTTTCCTCCCTCATGAGCCATCTATTTTGTAAAGTGCACCAGTCCGTCCTGCAGCAAAGCACCCCCACAACATGATGCCACCCCTGTGCTTCACGGTTGGGATGGTGTTCTTTGGCTTGCAATTCTCTGACTTTTTTCTTCAAACATAACGGTCATTATGGCCAAACAGCTCTATTTTTGTTTCATCAGACCAGAGGACATTTCTCCAAAAAGTATGATATTTGTCCCCATGTGCAGTTGCAAATCGTAGTCTGGCTTTTTTATGGAGGTTTTGGAGCAGTGGCTTCAACCTTGCTGAGTGGCCGGTCTTTCAGGATATGCCGATATAGGATTCATTTTACTGTGGATATATATACTTTTGTATCTGTTTCCTCCAGCATCTTCACAAGGTCCTTTGCTGTTGTTCTGGTATTGATTTGCACTTTTCACACCAAAGTACGTTAATCTCTAGGAGACAGAACACGTCTCTTTCCTGAGCGGCATGACGGCTCTGTGGTCTCGTGGTGTTTATACTTGCGTACTATTGTTTGTACAGATGAACGTGGTACCCTCAGGCGTTTGGAAATTGCTCCCAAGAATGAACCAGATTTGTGGAGGTCTACACATTTTTTTCTGAAGTCTTGGCTCATTTCTTTTGATTTTCCCATGATGTCAAGCAAAGAAAGAGGCACTGAGTTTGAACGTAGGCCTTGAAATACATCCACAGGTACACCTCCAATTGACTCAAATTATGTAAATTAGCCTATCAGAAGCTTCCCACTTGTCTTCCCACCTGTCTATGGCACTTAGCTTTAAGCTTCAGAGTTTTGTTTTGTAGTGTGTATTGTTTGACCTCATTTTCTGGAATTTTCCAAGCTGTTTAAAGGCACAGTCAACTTAGTGTATGTAAACTTCTGACCCACTGGAATTGTGGTACAGTGAATTATAAGTGAAATAATCTGTGATCTTGTTGCTTGTGTCATGCCCAAAGTAGATGTCCTAACCGACTTGCCAAAACTATAGTTTGTTTACAATACATTTCTGGAGTATTTGAAAAATTTGTTTTAATGACTCCAGCCTAAGTGTATGTAAACTTCTGACTTCAACTGTATCTGTAGTTACTTTAACTCTTCCTACACATGTATATTACCTCAACTAATCCGTGCCCCCGCACATTTACTCTGTACCGGTACCTGCTGCTCTTTAATTATTTGTTTCAGTTATTTTTTATTTAACACTTTTTTCCTTAAAACTGCATTGTAGGTTAAGGGATTGTAAGCCTTTCACTGTAAGTTCTACACCTGTAGGTTAAGGGATTGTAAGCCTTTCACTGTAAGTTCTACACCTGTAGGTTAAGGGCTTGTAAGCATTTCACTGTAAGTTCTACACCTGTAGGTTAAGGGCTTGTAAGACTTTCACTGTAAGTTCTACACCTGTAGGTTAAGGGATTGTAAGCATTTCACTGTAAGTTCTACACCTGTAGGTTAAGGGCTTGTAAGACTTTCACTGTAAGTTCTACACCTGTAGGTTAAGGTATTGTAAGCATTTCACTAAGTTCTACACCAGTAGGTTAAGGGCTTGTAAGCATTTCACTGTAAGTTCTACACCTGTAGGTTAAGGGCTTGTAAGTAAAGCCTTTCATTGTAAGTTCTACACCTGTAGGTTAAGGGCTTGTAAGCCTTTCACTAAGTTCTACACCAGTAGGTTAAGGGCTTGTAAGCATTTCACTGTAAGTTCTACACCTGTAGGTTAAGGGCTTGTAAGCATTTCACTGTAAGTTCTACACCTGTAGGTTAAGGGCTTGTAAGTAAAGCCTTTCATTGTAAGTTCTACACCAGTAGGTTAAGGGCTTGTAAGCATTTCACTGTAAGTTCTACACCTGTAGGTTAAGGGCTTGTAAGCCTTTCACTGTAAGTTCTACACCAGTAGGTTAAGGGCTTGTAAGCCTTTCACTGTAAGTTCTACACCTGTAGGTTAAGGGCTTGTAAGCCTTTCACTGTAAGTTCTACACCTGTAGGTTAAGGGCTTGTAAGCCTTTCACTGTAAGTTCTACACCTGTAGGTTAAGGGCTTGTAAGTAAGCATTTCACTGTAAGTTCTACACCTGTAGGTTAAGGGCTTGTAAGTAAGCCTTTCACTGTAAGTTCTACACCTGTAGGTTAAGGGCTTGTAAGTAAGCCTTTCACTGTAAGTTCTACACCTGTAGGTTAAGGGCCTTTCACTAAGTTCTACACCAGTAGGTTAAGGGCTTGTAAGCATTTCACTGTAAGTTCTACACCTGTAGGTTAAGGGCTTGTAAGTAAGCATTTCACTGTAAGTTCTACACCTGTAGGTTAAGGGCTTGTAAGTAAGCCTTTCACTGTAAGTTCTACACCTGTAGGTTAAGGGCTTGTAAGTAAGCCTTTCACTGTAAGTTCTACACCTGTAGGTTAAGGGCTTGTAAGCCTTTCACTGTAAGTTCTACACCAGTAGGTTAAGGGCTTGTAAGCATTTCACTGTAAGTTCTACACCTGTAGGTTAAGGGCTTGTAAGCCTTTCACTGTAGGTTCTACACCTGTAGGTTAAGGGCTTGTAAGCCTTTCACTGTAAGTTCTACACCTGTAGGTTAAGGGCTTGTAAGTAAGCCTTTCACTGTAAGTTCTACACCTGTAGGTTAAGGGCTTGTAAGTAAGCCTTTCACTGTAAGTTCTACACCTGTTGTATTCGGCGCAAGTGACAGATTTGATTTGATTTTGAGCGGTCTCGTCTGATTGTGCCAGGGTGCAGAATAACTGACGAATATGGCCAGTGTCAATAAACGTTTGATTTGATTTGATTTTGAGCGGTCTCGCTGAAAAAGCAGAATAACTTGTATGGCTAGGGCGCAAATGGTCAAGCTGTTCTGTCACAAGTAGCTAGCCAGCTCTGCTAGGGCGAGTAATGGTCAGTGAGCTGTTCTGTCACGTGTCTGGAAGTAGCTAGCCAGCTCTGCTAGGGCGAGTAATGGTCAGTGAGCTGTTCTGTCACGTGTCTGGAAGTAGCTAGCCAGCTCTGCTAGGGCGAGTAATGGTCAGTGAGCTGTTCTGTCACGTGTCTGGAAGTAGCTAGCCAGCTCTGCTAGGGCGAGTAATGGTCAGTGAGCTGTTCTGTCACGTGTCTGGAAGTAGCTAGCCAGCTCTGCTAGGGCGAGTAATGGTCAGTGAGCTGTTCTGTCACGTGTCTGGAAGTAGCTAGCCAGCTCTGCTAGGGCGAGTAATGGTCAGTGAGCTGTTCTGTCACGTGTCTGGAAGTAGCTAGCCAGCTCTGCTAGGGCGAGTAATGGTCAGTGAGCTGTTCTGTCACGTGTCTGGAAGTAGCTAGCCAGCTCTGCTAGGGCGAGTAATGGTCAGTGAGCTGTTCTGTCACGTGTCTGGAAGTAGCTAGCCAGCTCTGCTAGGGCGAGTAATGGTCAGTGAGCTGTTCTGTCACGTGTCTGGAAGTAGCTAGCCAGCTCTGCTAGGGCGAGTAATGGTCAGTGAGCTGTTCTGTCACGTGTCTGGAAGTAGCTAGCCAGCTCTGCTAGGGCGAGTAATGGTCAGTGAGCTGTTCTGTCAGTAAGTAGGCCAGCTCAGGGCGAGTGGTCAGTGAGCTGTTCTGTCACGTGTCTGGAAGTAGCTAGCCAGCTCTGCTAGGGCGAGTAATGGTCAGTGAGCTGTTCTGTCACGTGTCTGGAAGTAGCTAGCCAGCTCTGCTAGGGCGAGTAATGGTCAGTGAGCTGTTCTGTCACGTGTCTGGAAGTAGCTAGCCAGCTCTGCTAGGGCGAGTAATGGTCAGTGAGCTGTTCTGTCACGTGTCTGGAAGTAGCTAGCCAGCTCTGCTAGGGCGAGTAATGGTCAGTGAGCTGTTCTGTCACGTGTCTGGAAGTAGCTAGCCAGCTCTGCTAGGGCGAGTAATGGTCAGTGAGCTGTTCTGTCACGTGTCTGGAAGTAGCTAGCCAGCTCTGCTAGGGCGAGTAATGGTCAGTGAGCTGTTCTGTCACGTGTCTGGAAGTAGCTAGCCAGCTCTGCTAGGGCGAGTAATGGTCAGTGAGCTGTTCTGTCACGTGTCTGGAAGTAGCTAGCCAGCTCTGCTAGGGCGAGTAATGGTCAGTGAGCTGTTCTGTCACGTGTCTGGAAGTAGCTAGCCAGCTCTGCTAGGGCGAGTAATGGTCAGTGAGCTGTTCTGTCACGTGTCTGGAAGTAGCTAGCCAGCTCTGCTAGGGCGAGTAATGGTCAGTGAGCTGTTCTGTCACGTGTCTGGAAGTAGCTAGCCAGCTCTGCTAGGGCGAGTAATGGTCAGTGAGCTGTTCTGTCACGTGTCTGGAAGTAGCTAGCCAGCTCTGCTAGGGCGAGTAATGGTCAGTGAGCTGTTCTGTCACGTGTCTGGAAGTAGCTAGCCAGCTCTGCTAGGGCGAGTAATGGTCAGTGAGCTGTTCTGTCACGTGTCTGGAAGTAGCTAGCCAGCTCTGCTAGGGCGAGTAATGGTCAGTGAGCTGTTCTGTCACGTGTCTGGAAGTAGCTAGCCAGCTCTGCTAGGGCGAGTAATGGTCAGTGAGCTGTTCTGTCACGTGTCTGGAAGTAGCTAGCCAGCTCTGCTAGGGCGAGTAATGGTCAGTGAGCTGTTCTGTCACGTGTCTGGAAGTAGCTAGCCAGCTCTGCTAGGGCGAGTAATGGTCAGTGAGCTGTTCTGTCACGTGTCTGGAAGTAGCTAGCCAGCTCTGCTAGGCGAGTAATGGTCAGTGAGCTGTTCTGTCACGTGTCTGGAAGTAGCTAGCCAGCTCTGCTAGGGCGAGTAATGGTCAGTGAGCTGTTCTGTCACGTGTCTGGAAGTAGCTAGCCAGCTCTGCTAGGGCGAGTAATGGTCAGTGAGCTGTTCTGTCACGTGTCTGGAAGTAGCTAGCCAGCTCTGCTAGGGCGAGTAATGGTCAGTGAGCTGTTCTGTCACGTGTCTGGAAGTAGCTAGCCAGCTCTGCTAGGGCGAGTAATGGTCAGTGAGCTGTTCTGTCACGTGTCTGGAAGTAGCTAGCCAGCTCTGCTAGGCGAGTAATGGTCAGTGAGCTGTTCTGTCACGTGTCTGGAAGTAGCTAGCCAGCTCTGCTAGGGCGAGTAATGGTCAGTGAGCTGTTCTGTCACTAGTGTCTGAGCTGTTCTGTCAAGTAGCTAGCCAGCTCTGCTAGGGCGAGTAATGGTCAGTGAGCTGTTCTGTCACGTGTCTGGAAGTAGCTAGCCAGCTCTGCTAGGGCGAGTAATGGTCAGTGAGCTGTTCTGTCACGTGTCTGGAAGTAGCTAGCCAGCTCTGCTAGGGCGAGTAATGGTCAGTGAGCTGTTCTGTCACGTGTCTGGAAGTAGCTAGCCAGCTCTGCTAGGGCGAGTAATGGTCAGTGAGCTGTTCTGTCACGTGTCTGGAAGTAGCTAGCCAGCTCTGCTAGGGCGAGTAATGGTCAGTGAGCTGTTCTGTCACGTGTCTGGAAGTAGCTAGCCAGCTCTGCTAGGGCGAGTAATGGTCAGTGAGCTGTTCTGTCACGTGTCTGGAAGTAGCTAGCCAGCTCTGCTAGGGCGAGTAATGGTCAGTGAGCTGTTCTGTCACGTGTCTGGAAGTAGCTAGCCAGCTCTGCTAGGGCGAGTAATGGTCAGTGAGCTGTTCTGTCACGTGTCTGGAAGTAGCTAGCCAGCTCTGCTAGGGCGAGTAATGGTCAGTGAGCTGTTCTGTCACGTGTCTGGAAGTAGCTAGCCAGCTCTGCTAGGGCGAGTAATGGTCAGTGAGCTGTTCTGTCACGTGTCTGGAAGTAGCTAGCCAGCTCTGCTAGGGCGAGTAATGGTCAGTGAGCTGTTCTGTCACGTGTCTGGAAGTAGCTAGCCAGCTCTGCTAGGGCGAGTAATGGTCAGTGAGCTGTTCTGTCACGTGTCTGGAAGTAGCTAGCCAGCTCTGCTAGGGCGAGTAATGGTCAGTGAGCTGTTCTGTCACGTGTCTGGAAGTAGCTAGCAAGCTCTCCAACGTTTGCCAGTTATCTTGGGTACTTGACTGCTCTTAGGACAGAACGCTCGGATCAACCCTTATAGAGATGGGCGGGGCTAAAGCTTAAGAGGGTGTGAACAACGCTGAATGGGTGTAGACAAAGAAGAGGTCTCCAGTAGGTATACCAAAACATTCAAAGGCCATTTTCTCAAAAGTGATCTGACAAGTTTATCTACTTTCCCAATGTTCTTCAAATGAAGTGTAAGATAAACCATTGTGTAACTCCGTGTCTGCTTTTATCCAATGTAAGATACAGAATTTCAAATTGTGCTATAAAAAAAACGAATCAAGGTGGTCAGTCACACATGGATTAAATGTATTTTTTTCCCTTGTCAATCTACACACAATGCCCCGTAATGACAAAGCGGAAAAGTTGTTTTATTTTTGCAAATTTAGCAAAAATAAAAAACAGAAACACCTTATTTACTAAAGTTTTCACATCCTTTGCTATGAGCTCAGGTGCATCCGGTTTCCATTGATCATCCTTGAGTGGAGTCCACCTGTGGTAAATTTCAATTGATAGGACATGATTTGGAAAGGCACACATCTGTCTATATAAAGGTCCCACAGTTGACAGTGCATGTCAGAGCAGTCAAGCTGTCGCAACATCTCAAGGATGATCAATGGAAACAGGAGCTCAATTTCGAGTCTCATAGCAAAGTGTCTGAATACTTATGTGAATAAGATATTTCTATTTACATAAGTATTTGCATTTCACATTTATTGTTCTTTTTCATCATTTGTTGATCACAAAATCTGAAAATACTCTGGATACGTCAGGAACATGATATGACATTTCCTGGAAATTTTGAGAAAGGTGGGATAAGACCAGAAAATTACAAGGGTTTGTGTAAGAGGACCAATACTGGTGTCTCCAAGTGGCCACACCAAATAAAATCATTGTATTCAGGACAAATCATTCACTAACTCTAAACCTCAACTAAATCTTGTAATGAATCACGTGGAAATGGAGAAAGTTGAGAAGACGAAACTGTCATGGTCAAAACATACTAATGCAACGGTAGCCAAGATGGGGAGAGCTCTGTCTGTAATTAAGCACTAATCTCCTTTCTTGACATTTCTATCAACAAAACATGTCCTACAGGCCCTAGTTTTGTTGCACCTGGACTACTGACCAGTCATGTGCCACAAAGAAGGACATAGGCAAATTACAGCTGGCCCAGATCAGAGCAGTACGGCTGGCCCTTAAATACACATGTCTCCCCTGGCTCAAAGTGGAGGAGAGATTGACTGCATCACTACTTGTCTTTGTGAGAGGTATTGCCATGTTGAAAGCACCGAGCTGTCTGTTCAAACAACTAGCACACAACTCAGACACCCATGCGTACCCTTCAAAACATGCCACTAGGGGTCTCTTAACAGTCCAAGTCCACAACAGATTTTAGAAAACGGACAGTACTACACAGAGCCACAGACACTACATGGAACTCTATTTCACATCAAGTAACTCATGCGAGCAGTAAAATCTGATTTAAAAACCCAGATGAAACTTCACTTTAACAATGTGAACTGTGATGGGACACACATCAATCAAATAATAATCAGTGGTTGTAGGGAGGGCAACAGGTCCATACCTGAGTATTGAGTAAATGTCAGTTGGCTTTTCATAGCCGAGCATTGAGTGAGTGAGTGAGTGAGTGAGTGAGTGAGTGAGTGACTAAAACAGCAGGTCCAGGACAAGGTAGCATGTCCGGTGAAAAGATCAGGGTTCCCTAGCCGCACGCAGAACAGCTGAAACTGGAGCAGCAGCATGATCAGGTGGACTGGGGACAGCCAGGAGTCATCAGGCCAGGTAGTCCTGAGGTCCTAGCCCCCCGGCACATAGACTATTGATACCCCCAGACAGGGCAAACCAGGCAGGATATAACCCCACCCACATTGCCAAAGCACAGCCTCTACACCACTAGAGGGATACCAACAGACCCCCAACTTACTACCCTGAGACAAGGCTGAGTATAGCCTACGATGATCTCCTCCACCTCACAAGCCCGAGAGAGCGCAAAACCAGACAGGAAGATTACATCTGTGATTCAACCCACTCAAGTGACACACCCCTCCTAGGAACGGCATGGAAGAGCACCACTAAGGTATAGTGACTCAGCCCCCGTAATAGGGTCAGAGACAGAGAATCCCAATAGAGAGAGGGGCACCGGCCAGGCAGAGACAGCAAGGGCAGTTCGTCGCTCCAGTGCCTTACTGTTCACCTTCACACCCCTGGGCCAAACTACACTCAATCAAAGGACCTACTAATGACTTAAAGGTCGATACCAAGTCTGTCTCTCGAACATGGATAGGCAGACCATTCCAGCAAAATTGAGCTCTATAGGAGAAAGCCCTGAAACCAGCTGTTTACCTCCAAATTCTAAGGACAAATAAGGAGGGCTGCGTCTTGTGACCGTAGCATACGTGTAGGTACGTGCAACAGGACATATGTATGTATGTATGATGGTATTATAACTGTTGTATTTTAGATATGTTGTGGTGTAATATTATGTGTGCCGTTTTATTTGATGAAATGTTTTGCCTTAATTTGTTTGGACCCCAGGAGGAATAGCTGCTGCCTTGACAACGGGGATCCTTAATAAACACAAATAAAAATACACGTCTCCAAAGTGAGGTAAGTCGCTCTGGATAAGAGCGTCTGCTAAATGACTTAAATGTAAATGTAATGTAAATGTAATTGCAATGTACTTTCATGACTCAAAGAAGACTCTTCAACTACAAGGGGCTTTTTTTTTTGAGCTCTCCTATCTGTGTCGTAACTACAGAAAGCACACGTTGTTCGTTGTTTTGTTTGGAACACAACCCTGCATCCATAACGCAATTACTGTTGCTGTTTACGCAATGCGTGTGCCGCAGGAACATGTATTCACAATAGACAAACATAGGCTCATTCTGTTCAATACAACCAAGGGCATGACGTCGTGTCAGCTTGGAACTGTACATCAAACATGGTGATCCTAAACTAAAATACATAGATCCTATTTAATAGGAAATAGGGCGCCACTTGGAAAGCAACAAGGTCTATCTATGACTGACAGGAACTACTAATAGACCACTCTTTAACCTGCTACACAATTCCACATTTACAGATCCTACCCACCAAGCTGTCCTTAACTTAACCCCAGATGATCTGTGGTTTTGCTGGCATTTCTAATCACAGGCGGTGATAAAACTGACTTCTGATCTGCTGTTTGGGGCGACTGCTACCCATGCATGGCTACACACACAGCAAATATAAAAATGTCCATTTTGGAGGTTAAAAGTGTGTCCTATATCTGTGTTGATTTGAGTGGGGTTAAAGGTCCTGGACAGTCATCCTGAAAAGTACTTTCTCTCTCATAGCGAACTACCAGGAAGTTTGAAAAGACAGGGGAAGTGGGCGGGGAGTTTATATTCATGAGCTCGCCTTGATTGACACCTCTTTGAAATCCCTGTGTCAAGCAACTTGGATGCAGTGAGCAGTGTTGCAGGGAAATCCTCAAGCAAATTTGGTGAAACACAAAGCAACTTGAAAATGCATCAATTCTATATAAAAAAAATGTTATATACACATCTCTTCTTGGCATGTCTCTTGTGCTGCAGTTCACAGCAGCACTGATTGATGTGTTGACATGACAACTGCATCAGAATTTTGAAAGACCCTTTACCCTCCCTTCCCCCTCCCCCTCCCTTTGTTCCATGCTGGCTGAAGACCTAGCTACCCAGTAACTAACACACACCAGGCAAAGATGAAAGATGAGACATACAAGTATACAGTGCATTCGGAAAGTATTCAGAACCCTTGACTTTTTCCACATTATCTTATGTTAGTCTTTTTCTAAAATGGATGAAATAGATTTTTTTTTATCTACACAACGACACAGTGAAAACAGTTTTTTTTAGCCATTTTTGCAAATGTATTAAAAATAAACAAAAATACCTTAAATACATAACTTTATGGACCCTTTGCTATGAGAATCAAATTGAGCTCAGGTGCATCCTCTTTCCATTGATCATCCTTGAGATGTTTCTACAACTTGAGTGGAGCCCACATGTGGTAAAGTCAATTGATTGGACATCATTTGAAAAGGCACACACCATGTCTATATCAGGTCCCACAGTTGACAGTGCATGTCAGAGCAAAAAAACAAGCCATGAGGACGAAGGAATTGTCCTTAGAGCTCAGAGACAGGATTTTGTCGAGGCACAGATCTAGGGAAGGGTAACAAAAAATGTCTGAAGCATTGAAGGTCCCAAAAGAACACAATGGCCGACATCATACTTAAAATGGAAGAAGTTTGGAACCACCAAGACTCTTCCTAGAGCTGGTCGCAGCACCAAACTTAGCAATCGCAGGAGAAGGGCCTTGGTCAGGGAGGTGAACAAGAACCCCATGGTCACACGATCTCCAAAGTTCCTTTGTGGAGGTGGGAGAACCTTTCAGAAGGACAACTATCTCTGCCTCACTCCACCAATCAGGCTTTAATGGTAGAGTGGCCAGACGGAAGCCTCTCCTCAGAAAAAGGCACATGACAGCCCGCTTGGAGTATGCCAAAAGGCACCTAAAGACTCTCAGATCATGAGAAACAAGATGTTCTGGTCTGATCAAACGAAGATTGAACCTGGCATCATCCCTACAGTGAAGTAACGTGGTGGCAGCATCATGCTGATGGGATGTTTTTCAGCGACAGGTACAGGGAGACTAGTCAGGATCGAAGGAAAGATGAACAGAACAAAGCACAGAGAGATCCTTCAAACTTGCTCCAGAGAGCTCAGGACATCAGACTGGGGTGAAGGTTCACTTTCCAACATGATAGAGATTGAGAGGATTTACAAAGAAGAGTGGGAGTAACTCCCCAAATACAGGTGGGTAACTGTAACTCCCAAACTGCAAATACAGGTGAGCCAAACTGGTGCAAACGAACACAGCATAAGGACATCAAGACAATCACCCACGTCAAAGAATACCCAAGAAGACTTGATTGGCTGTTATCGCTGCCAAAGGTGCTTCAACAAAGTACTAAGTAAGGGGTTTGAATACTTATGTAAATATGATATTTTATTTTTATTTTATTTATTATTTATTCATTTGCAAAAACTATATATGTTTTGCTTTGTCATCATGGGGTATTGTGTAGATCTATGAGGGGGGGAAACTATTTAATTATCAATTTTAGAATAAGACTGTAACATAACAAAATGTGGAAAAAGGCAAGGGGTCTGAATAATTCCCAAATGCACTGTGTGTGTGTGTGTGTGTGTGTGTGTGTGTGTGTGTGTGTGTGTGTGTGTGTGTGTGTGTGTGTGTGTGTGTGTGTGTGTGTGTGTGTGTGTGTGTGTGTATCACATAATATACTGTTGAAGTCGGAAGTTTACATACACCTTAGTCAAATACATTTAAACTCAGTTTTTCACAATTCCTGACATTTAATCATAGTAAAAATTCTCTGTCTTAGGTCAGTTAGGATCACCACTTAATTTTAAGAATGTGAAATGTCAGAATAATAGTAGAGAGAATGACTTATTTCAACATGTATTTCTTTCATCACATTCCCAGTGGGTCAGAAGCCTACATACACTCAATTAGAATTTGGTAGCATTGCCTTTAAATTGTTAAACTTGGGACAAACCTTTTCGGGTAGTCTTCCACAAGCTTAAATTGGGTGAAGTATGGCCCATTTCTCCTGACAGAGCAGGTGTAAATGAGTCAGGTTTGTAGGCCTCCTTGCTCACACACGCTTTTTCAGTTCTGCCCACACATTTTCTATGGGATTGAGGTCAGGGCATTGTGATGGCCACTCCAATACCTTGACTTTGTTGTCCTTTTTGCCACAACTTTGGAGGGATGCTTGGGGTCATTGTCCATTTGGACGACCCATTTGCGACCAAGCAGATCATTGGGACACTAGCGTCCCACCTCGACAACATCCGGTGAAATTGCAGAGCGCCAAATTCAGATTACAGAAATCGTAAAATTAAACAATCATGAAAATACAAGTGTCATACATAATTTAAAATCTTAACTTCTTGTTAATCCAGCTGCGTTGTCAGATTTCAAATAGCTTTAAGGCGAAAGCACGCCATGCGATTATCTGAGGACAGCGCCCCGCACACAAAAGCATTACAAACATTTTCCAACAAAGCAGAAAGTCAGAAATAGCGATAAAATAAATCACTTACCTTTGAAGATCTTCATCTGGTTGTAATCACAAGGGTCCCAGCTACATAACAAATGGTCATTTTGTTCGATAAAATCCTTCTTTATATCCCACAAAAGTAAGTTTCAATGGCGCGCTTGACTCAGTAATCCACCGGTTTCCCTCCTTCAAAATGCATATAAAAGGAATCCAATTAACTTCTTCTAAACAAGTCAAACAACGTTCCTAATCAATCCTCAGGTATCCTATTATGTAAATAAATGATAACATTTTAGACTGAGAATAACGGAGACCATTACCGGAGATAAATAACGAAGTACGCTCACTCACCGGAACGCGCTACAAACACTTCAGCCAAAATGGGACCCACAAGCCTGAATATCTTTCTAAAGACTGTTGTCATCTATTGGAATCCCTAGGAACTGCAATCTGGGAGGACTTACTTTTATATTCCCATACAGCCATTGTAATCAGAGGTGAGCTGAAAAAAAAATAATCTGGATGGATTGTCCTCGGGTTTTCGCCTGCCATATCAGTTCTGTTATACTCACAGAAATGGAAACTTCAGAGTGTTTTCTATCCAATACTACCAATTATATGCACATTGTAAGGGTTTTCTTCTGGTGAAAGAGAGGCGGACCAAAATGCAGCATGGTGGTTATTCATGTTTTTATTAAAGACACTAATACATAATAAATACTATAAATGAACAGACTAAACAAAACAATGAAAAGTGAACCTAAACAGTCCTATCTGGTGCAAACACAGAGACAGGAACAATCACCCACAAAACAGGCTACCTAAATATGGTTCCCAATCAGAGACAATGACTAACACCTGCCTCTGATTGAGAACCATATCAGGCCAAACATAGAATGCCCACTCAGCTCACGTCCTGACCAACACTAAAACAAGGAAAACACATACGAACGATGGTCAGAACGTGACACACATACTAGCTTCTGGGCCTGAGTAACAGGCAGGTTACTTTGGGCACCTCATTCATCCAAGCTTCCAAATACTGCTCCCTAGCCCGAAGAAGTTAACTTCCTGACTGATGTCTTGAGATGTTGCTTCAATATAGCCACATCATTTTCCTACCTCATGATGCCATCTATTTTGTGAAGTGCACCAGTCCCTCCTGCAGCAAAGCACCCCCACAACATGATGCTGCCACCCCCGTGCTTCACGGGTTGGGATGTGTTCTTCGGCTTGCGAGCCTTCCCCTTTTTCCTCCAAACATAACGATGGTCATTATGGCCAAACAGTTCTAATTTTGTCTCATCAGACCAGAGGACATTTCTCAAAAAGTTAAGATCTTTGTCCCCATAGGTTTTTTATGGCGGTTTTGGAGCAGTGGCTTCTTCCTTGCTGAGCGGCCTTTCAGGTTATGTCCATATAGGACTTGTTTTACTTTGGAAATAGAAACTGTTGTACCCGTTTCCTCCAGCATCTTCACAAGGTCCTTTGCTGTTGTTCTGGGATTGATTTGCACTTTTCGCACCAAAGTACGTTAATCTCTAGGAGACAGAACGCGTCTCCATCCTGAGCGGTATGACGGCTGCGTGGTCACATGATATTTATTCATGCGTACTATTGTTTGCACAGATGAACGTGGTACCCTCAGGCGTTTGGAAATTGCTCCCAAGGATGAACCAGACTTGTGGAGGTCTACAAACGTTTGTCTGAGGTCTTGGCTGATTTCTTTTGATTTTCTCATGATGTCAAGCAAAGAGGCACTGAGTTTGAAGGGAGGCCTTGAAATACATCCACAGATATACCTCCAATTGACTCAAATTATGTCAATTAGCCTATCAGAAGCTTCTAAAGCCGTGACATCATTTTCTGGAATTTTCAAAGCTGTTTAAAGGCACAGTCTACTTAGTGTATGTAAACGTCTGACCCACTGGAATTGTGGTACAATGAAATAATCTGTCTGTAAACAATTATTGGAAAAATGACCTGTGATATGCACACAGTACATATCCTAACCGACTTGCCAGAAGTTTGTCAACAAATCACTCACCTAAGTGTATGTGAACTTCCAACTTCAACTGTATACAGTACCAGTCAAAACTTTGGACACACCTTTTATTTTCACTATTTTCTACTTTGTAGAATAATAGTGTAGACATCGAAACTATGTAACAACACATATTGAGTCATGTAGTAACCAGAAAAAAAAACACATTTAGATGGTAGATTCTTCAAAGTAGCCACCCTTTGCCTTGATGACAGCTTTACACAGTCTTGGCATTCTCTCCAACAGCTTCACCTGGAATGCTTTTCCAACAGTCTTGAAGGAGTTCACCCATAATATGGTGAGCACTTGTTGGCTGACGTTCAACTCATCCCAAACCTTCTCAATTGGGTTGAGGTCGGGTGATTGTGGAGACCATGTCATCTGATGCAGCACTCCATCACTTTCATTCTTGGTCAAATAGCCCTTACACAGCTTAAGGTTTGTTGGGTCATTGTCCTGTTGAAAAACAAATGATAGTCCCACTAAGCACAAACCAGATGGGATGTCGTATCGCTGCGTAATGCTGTTGTGGCCACGCTGGTTAAGTGTGCCTTGTATTCTAAATAAATCACGGACAGTGTCTCCAACAAAGCACCCCCACACCATCACACCTCCTCCTCCATGCTTCACGGTGGGAACCACACATGCAGAGATCATTCGTTCACGTACTCTGTGTCTCACAAAGACACGGCGGTTTGAACCAAAAATCAAATATCCATTGCTTGTGTTTCTTGGCCCAATCAAGTCTCTTATTCTTATTGGTGTCCTTCAGTAGAGGTTTCTTTGCAGCAATTCGACCATGAAGGCCTGATTCACGCAGTCTCCTCTGAACAGTTGATGTTGAGATGTGTCTGTTACTGGAACTACGTGTAGCATTTATTTGGGCTGCAATCTCAGGTGCAGTTTAACTCTAATGAACTTATCCTCTGCAGTCTTCCTTTCCCGTGGCTGTCCTCATAAGAGCCAGTTTCATCATAGAGCTTGATGGTTTTTGCAACTGCACTTGAAGAATACTTCAATTGAAATCTTCCATATTGACTGACCTTCAGGTCTTAGAATAATGATGGACTTTAATTTCTCTTTACCTATTTCGAGCTGTTCATAATATGGACTTTTACTGAATATAGATATCTTCTGTATACCACCCCTACCTTGTCACAACACAACTGATTGGCTCAAATGTATTAAGAAGGAAAGAAATTCCACAAATGAACTTTTAACAAGGCACAGCTGTTAATTGAAATGCATTCCAGGTGAGTACCTCATGAAGCTGGTTGAGAGTGTGGTGCAAAGCTGTCATCAAGGCAAAGGGTGGCTACTTTGAAGAATCTAAAATAAAAATAAAAACGCTAGCTGTCTGAATCAACGTTGATTCGTTTAACACTTTTTTGTTTCATAGATGATTCCATACGTGTTCATTCATAATTTGATTTACGGTATATAGGAAACCCTGGAATGACTACGTGTGCCCAAACTTTTGACTGGTACTGTATATATTGATAAAAATATATATGTGGGGCATTGGAAATGATGCAGACAATTACATTAATGGAAGCTAGAATATTAAATCTGATCCACTCCCCAAAAAACAACCTGTGCTTAGTTTTATACAGTGACAACGAAAAGATACCAAAAATAATTTTGTATAATCAATGTTACCAGATATGATGTGGCTGTCTATGGTTCTGATTTATGTGTGTGCGTGTGTAACCGGTGTGAAATGGATAGCTCGTTAGCGGGGTGCGCGCTAATAGCGCATCAATCGCTGATGTCACTCACTCTGAGACCTTGAAGGTGGATCAGAGAATCACCAGCAGCAAGAGCGACATCATTGATATATACAGAGAAGAGAGTCGGCCCGAGAATTTAACCCTGTGTCACCCCCATAGAGACTGCCAGAGGTCCGGACAACGATTTGACACACTGAACTCTGTCTGAGAAGTAGTTGGTGAACCAGGCGAGGATTTTTTGAGACATTTGAGAAACCAAGGCTGTTGATTCTGCCGATAAGAATGCAGTGATTGACAGAGTCAAAAGCCTTGGCCAGGTCGATGAATACAGCTGCACAGTACTGTCTCTTATTGATGGCAGTTATGATATCGTTTAGGACCTTGAGCGTGGTTGAGATGCACCCCGTGACCAGCTCTGAAACCAGATTGCATAGCGGAGAAGTTACGGTGGGATTCGAAATGTTCGGTGATCTGTTTGTTTACTTGGCTTTCGAAGACTTTAGAAAGGCAGGGCAGGATGGATATAGGTCTGTAACAGTTTGGGTCTAGAGTGTCTCCCCCTTTGAAGAGGGGGATGACCGAGGCAGCTTTCCAATCTATGGGAATCTCAGACGATACAAAAGAGAGGTTGAACAGGCTAGTAAGAGGGGTTGCAACAATTTGGGCTGATAATTTTAGAAAGAGGGGGTCCAGATTGTCTAGCCCGGCTGATTTGTAGGGGTCCAGATTTTGCAGGTCTTTCAGAACATCAGCAATCTGTCTTTGGGTGAAGGAGAAATGGAGAGGCTTGGGAAAGTTGCTTTTGGTGGTGTTTACCAGGGAAGGCGTGGCCAGGTGGAAAGCATTGCCAGCCGTAGAAAAATGTTTATTGAAATTCTCAATTATTGTGGATTTATTCTTGGTGAAAGTGTTTCCTAGCCTCAGTGCAGTCGACAGCTGGGAGGAGGTGCTCTTATTCTCTGTGGACTTTACAGTGTTCCAGACCTTTTTGGAGTTTGTGCTGTAGGATGCAAATTTCTGTTTGAAAAAGCTAGCCTTTGCTTTCCTAACTGCCTGTGTATATTGGTTCCTAACTTCCCTGAAAAGTTGCATATCGCGGGGGCTATTCAATGCTAATGCCGTTAGCCACAGGAAGTTTTTGTGCTGGTCAAGGACAGTCAGGCCTGGAGTGAACAACGGGCTATCTATACTATATCTATGACTGTATTTGTTAGTGACAGAGACATGATTGTTGCATTCATCCATTTTCGGTCCTATGGACTTCACCAAGTGAGATCCTAAGGGAATATGTTGTCATTATAATTGATTTTTAACACAATACTATGCATATTTCAGGCCTTATTTTGAGGGCCTAGTTTTACCCTAATACAGGGGCCTGAAACTCATCACATAACTTTGAACCAAAACCACACCCGTTATTAATCATATTTACCAACATGCTTTATTGCAGGTTGATTATTACAATTGCTTATTTCAATATCTATGTTTGTGCTGGGTTGGGCCCAGTGGTAGGGGCTTCTATGCAAAGCTCGCCAATGTTCTATATCTCCCTGCATCTATGCTGAATGTTAATAGTCTTCTCTGCTATTAGAATCGTGTGTAAGTTTCCATTTTTAAAATCAAGAAAATGAAGCGGTCAGCACTCATTGTCTGCTGTGTTTTCTTCTTCTTCAAATGCCTTCTTATAACTTTTGAAACCTGTTTTAGGTTTGCAGGACGGACAAAGCCTTGGTGGTGGTTTGGTTGAAGATATAAAAAGTGAAATGATGAGGAGCTACCTGAAACTGCTATATTTGAAGTATTGAAACCTACGCATGATTTTAGAGTAGAGTAATAATACTGGACATCCAGCACGGATGCAGGAAGAAATAAAACATTTGCTAGCGTTGCATAGAAGCTCCTACCACTGGGCCCCAAGAATGGCTCCTTGTTTTGGGTGAAGGAGTGTCATAGTTTTCACATCTAATACAACTCACCACAGTAATTCATCATTTCAAGTATCCTAGTCTTAACCATGGTTAACCAACCAAATCAATCCCTAACTTTTGAGACCTGTTTAAGGTTTGCAGAATGGACGAAGCCTTGGCGATTGTTTAGTTCAAGATAGATAGATTTGGTTGGTTTGGTTGGTTAGGATCAAGATGCTTGAAATTATGGAGATTTGTATTAGTTGCAAAAACAATGACACTCCTTTTATTTTAATTTTACTAGGCAAGTCAGTTAAGAACAAAGTCTTATTTCAATGACTGCCTAGGAACAGTGGGTTAACTGCCTGTTCAGGGGCAGAATGACAGATTTGTACCTTGTCAGCTTGGGGACTCGAACTTGCAACCTTTCGGTTACTTGTCCAACACTCTAACCACTAGGCTACCCTGCCGCCCCTTTACCCAAAACAAGGAGGCATCCCTACAGTGTAAAAAATAAGAAAAAAAATATCCAATGTCATTGTGTAAAATATATATATTTTTGTTTTTGTATTGTTAAAGTAATATTATTTGATGGACTATACTGTGTGTATGTTTTAGGCAATATATAGATAATCTTTGTTTTAGGTCCTAACCTATCCATATCCTTTCGTGGCCCCTCGTGATTCCATTCAGTGAATTCTTTCAGAGTTGCTTACTACTCCAGGCTTTCCTTTCCTCTACGGCTCGGCGTTGTTATGGGCAACTGTAATTCCAAAATGTTGTCACCGCCCATGGGATTCACAATTGGACAGTGTTAGTTGTCATCAGGAGAAATATGATATTCCGATTCGTCGACTTTAACGTCAATCAACAGGAGTGCTATTGTCATTGGCTATTTTTCATGTATATGTACCGCCTCCTGGAATAGGACCACGCCGCAAGTTTTTTTTCTCTTCAAGGGTTTGGTGAGGTAGAGGTGAACGATTACGTTTTGCGGAACAGATAGTAGTTGTTTTGCTCTGGTTAGTTTTCTCACTAGGCATCCACCGCAAGAGACCTTGGCCTGTGGACATTTGTTATTTACAAAAGTATTGGTTCAACAAGTTGCCTTACTAGCGTCCTGGCTTGATGAGGATGGCCGAGGAACCTGCGACAAGGCAAGTGTGCATATTTGATGTCTAGTTGTGTGGTACAATGTCTGGTGAGTTCATGCTAAACGAACTGCTAACCAGAACGAGCTCATCCATTCAGTCCCAGTTCACTTGTTTTTTTTTTTTAGTTTCAATGTAGTTGAAACAATGTATGCTCGCTAAATAAATACCGTAACAATAACTGGTAGTAGGTGTGGCTAGGGTAGAACGGGAAAAGTGTTTTTTTTTTTTTTAATTCTGTTTAAATGGGCATTTCTATTATAGAGAGCCGGAGATGTCTGACGCTGGCTCGGACGAGGAGCTTCCCGCACCCATGATGGAGCAGGGGAGTCACGACGGGAGTATCAGAAAGGTGAGCGGTACTGTAAAACACGATACTGTACCAACACACGTTTATATTGAAGTACATGTTCCATTGGGACGTGTATCTGTTATGAACAGGACAATACTATTTTGGCCTAATTGTCAGTTTCATAATGCATACAGCTTAGGTGTTCCACATGATCAATACCATATGAAATGTCTGCTGTTGGGTCATTGGGGGTAGATTGTAGCAGGATGCTGTCCAGGGGGAGATATTGTACTGATGGGATGTTGCTGGGAGAGCCCGGTTACTCCTTTCCACCACCTGCTGTCCCCTGTCTGTGGGTACACTTATAAAATATGTTATTTAGCACATCCCTGTGTCTTGTTAGGGATGGCACATGTGAACTTTTAACACAATCACTGTGTTGGCACAACATGATTTTGTGTAATTTTCTTTCAACACGTTTTGTGTCAGGTCATGCAATTAATGTGTTAAAAGCTGAAAACCATACACCCTAGATGTATTTGATTGTTGACCAATCGCATTGCTGCTCTGAAGTCATCATGCATCTAGGAGAGCTATGGCTGAGCTAAGGCTGGAGCTAGGGGGTTGTAGCATGGCTATGGCTGAGCTGGATACCGGGGGCAGGGGGTTGTAGCATGGCTATGGCTGAGCTGGATACCGGGGGCAGGGGGTTGTAGCATGGCTATGGCTGAGCTGGATACCGGGGGCAGGGGGTTGTAGCATGGCTATGGCTGAGCTGGATACCGGGGGCAGGGGGTTGTAGCATGGCTATGGCTGAGCTGGATACCGGGGCAGGGGGTTGTAGCATGGCTATGGCTGAGCTGGATACCGGGGGCAGGGGGTTGTAGCATGGCTATGGCTGAGCTGGATACCGGGGGCAGGGGGTTGTAGCATGGCTATGGCTGAGCTGGATACCGGGGGCAGGGGGTTGTAGCATGGCTATGGCTGAGCTGGATACCGGAGGCAGGGGGTTGTAGCATGGCTATGGCTGAGCTGGATACCGGAGGCAGGGGGTTGTAGCATGGCTATGGCTGAGCTGGATACCGGAGGCAGGGGGTTGAAGCATGGCTAGGCTAGCACCTTAATCCCTACAAGCACTCTGAGGATTACTGAGCACACACACGCAGAACAAACACCTCACTAAGAGAGAGGGATGAAGGCAGGGGGGAGAGAAGTAGAGAGGAGAGTGAAATAAGGTGAGGGGGGAAAAGGGAGAAGGTTGGCTTGCCTGTGAGAGGAAGAGAGAAAAAGGGAGGAATAATGAGAGTTTCTCATTTTGGGGTTAGCATACCCTATTATGGCCTTTCCTTCCATGTTGTGGTCTGTTTCTTCCTTGTTTCTTTGTGCTGTATGAGTAAGAGCCTAGTCAGATGGCTTTAAGGACAAACACACCATGCAGATGACCAGTTAAAAGCAGCGTGTGGCTGTCCTATCGCCTCTGACCACAACATCAGCCGTAATTTTATTTTAATTTCCTGATAGTTGTTGGCCTGCATGTTGACGACATGTACGGAAAGTGTTCAGACCTCTTGACTTTTCCCACATTTTGTTATGTTACAATATATAGGAATCAGCCGAGATTAGCTAAAAATGGCAACATCGGTATCGGCCCGATGTTTAGTGTAACGCCGATGTGCAAAACAGTAATAAGCTTCACGACATTCTATGGAACGCCATTTTGGTCTTGGCGTGTCAAAAAGATACACATCAAATAACATTTTGACAAGAACACTATTTGATTTCACACGTCAAATAACAGTTCTATTATAGAATGTTGTGTGTTCTGAATTTTCACGTGCAAGCCAAGCGCCACCACTTACCAACAGTAGCACTGTCAAAGCTGTTCAAAAAAATTCTGCAAGCAGGCAAACACCGGCCACGAACGATGTGTTTACAATACCACGTTGGTAATAAAACATTATTTGTTTGACCGCAACTTCTGGGATAGCTAGCTTTAGCTTGGTACCTAGCTAGCACCAATACAACCAGCCCGAAAAACAATGACCAGTGGAAACTGCAGTCATTGTCATTATTCTTAGCAATGATTTAGGAATCCTTGTGAGTAAGTATTAGCTAGGAATCCACTTGTTGTTCGCCTATTGAAAATTAACTTCAGTTCATGAAAATAAATGGCTAGCCAGCTACTTAACCCTGTTGCCCAAAGCTAACGTTATAAGCAGCCAGCTAGCTTCATCTAGTAGCCAGCTACTTAGCTTTGGGCAACAGATTTAAAGTTATAAGCGGCCAGCTAGCTTAATCTGGCTAGTGAGGCTCGACCGGACCGAGTTATGTGGTGAGAAGCTAGCCACAATAAGTATTAGGCACGTTAGTGGAATTTGCTGTTTGGCTTCAAAATAAAAGTACCTATTTGAAAGTGATGCAGAAGGTTACAATTGGTGGAATCATGCCATATTTAGACTAGAGAATGTTAAACAAGGTTAGAATTGGAAGCAATGAAATGGGTTATCAGTCTACTCGGTGACACCCACAGAACGCAACTGTGAAGAGTTTACGCAAATATTAGCGTTGTAGCTCTTATCGCGGGAAATCACCTCCCCCAGTCAGCCTATTGTGTGTATTGACATTCATATTGCGCTGTACAGCTTTACCTAATCTCTTGAGTCATCTTCATGACCACCACCCACTACTTTATAACGAATGCAATCTAAGTTAACTTTTAGCTCAATGCATGATGTGGGTACTTCAAAATGGGGGACAATTTCATTGTTTTTCTGTCTAACTTGCTAATAGCTTGTAAATAATTTAAACTGAAGCTTTGTATTACAGACTCTTGTTAAAACACTACACGTTGTTCTGCTGCTGTATGCGTCGTGTGCTCTCACTCTTCGCCCATTGTTCTGCTGCTGTATGCGTCGTGTGCTCTCACTCTTCGCCCATTGTTCTGCTGCTGTATGCGTCGTGTGCTCTCACTCTTCGCCCATTGTTCTGCTGCTGTATGCGTCGTGTGCTCTCACTCTTCGCCCATTGTTCTGCTGCTGTATGCGTCGTGTGCTCTCACTCTTCGCCCATTGTTCTGCTGCTGTATGCGCCGTGTGCAGACTCTTTGCCCATTGTTCTGCTGCTGTATGCGTCGTGAGCTCTCACTCTTCGCCCATTGTTTGTAAAAGTGTTCCAACAGGAGAAACACTATATATGCATGTACAAGACTCCTGTATTTATGTCAATTATTTGGCTCGTTGCAATTACTATCACTGTCTTAAGACTCATTTGTATTTATGTAAATTGTGCATGGGGTCATTGCATATACTCAAACGCAACACAGAATATTGTGTGTGTGATGTAGTAGTAAATAATACATTTACTATTCCTTTGTTTACAGAGTGGGCGTGCAGCAGGCAAACCTAGTAATGCTACTGGTCACTCTACAGTTGTGACAGACACTCGAGCATTCATTTAAAAGGCAGTCTACTTATGCACCCACATCAAAAACCTCACTGCAGCTCTTTTACATTACATTGCAAAGGACATGATGCCATTTTCAAAATGTTGAGAGGCTTTTTGAGACTGATGAAGGTTGCCATGCCTCACAACAAAGTGCCATCACAAACATTTTTCTTCCAAGAATGAAATCCCAAACCTGTACAACCCAAGTTAAAGCTTACATCAGCTTCACTATCCATTACCCCAGACTGGCAACTGGAATGAAACTGCCTGGAAACAGTTCTTCCCAGACGATTACTCGGCTCACAAGAGTTTTTTTGAGAATGTGGGGGATCAACAAGAAATGAATGGTCTGCATAACCAGACAACGCAACAAACACGATCAAGGCTTTTGACGAGTTCCCAGATCTGTGGCTTGGGTGCTTGGGCCATAATCTGAACCTGGCCATCTCAAAGGCTCTGAAAATTCAGAGAGTTGACAGCAGTCAAGGCCTGCCATCTGGTCCATGGCTTCTCACGGAGCTGGAAGAGGGGAGAACTGAGAGAAGCAAGCTGCCCTCAACATGCCACATAAGGCTGTAATCCATGATACGGTGACCCTATATCTACACACAAGATGCTTTAGCGTTTCATCAGCCAGGCTGTGCGACACTGGCTGGAGAAAGAGGAACATGGCATCTGATGCCGACAAGTGTCATGGAGCAGCTGTGCCAGCTCCTTGAACCTCTGAGCAAGTTTACAGATGCACTTGCCTCCGAGACATGAGTGACACGGTCAGCCATCAAGCCTGTCCTGGACCACATCACCCGTGATGTTCTGGTGGAAAAGGATATGGAGCCATCCTTGACCAAGGAGACGAAAAGGGTAATGAGGGAAGACCTTAACAGATATTTACTGTTTTTTATAATCAATCCTATAATCCTATAATCAATCCTCAGGGTGTTTTTCAAATATCTATTCGATAATATATCAACCGGGACAGTTGGCTTTTCACTAAGACCGGGAGTAACAATGACCGCCTTACTCTTTTGCGCACAGCTGATTCTGAGAGCCCCCACCTATCCACTTACGCAATGTGGTCGTTCACGCTCATTCTTCAAAATAAAAGCCTGAAACTATGTCTAAATGCTGTTGACACCTTAGGGAATCCATAGAAAATGGAATCTGGTTGATATCCCTTTAAATGGGCAATAGGGATGCATAACAGAGGTTTCAAAAACAGGGGCACTTCCTGATTGGATTTTCCTCAGGTTTTAGCCTGCAATATCAGTTCTGTTTAACTCAGACAAAATTTTGACAGTTTTGCAAACTTTAGAGTGTTTTCTATCCTAATCTGTCAATTATATGCATATTCTAGCATCTGGTCCTGAGAAATAGGCCGTTTACTTTAGGAACGTCATTTTTCCAAACATAAAAATAATGCCCCCTAGCTTCAAGAGGTTAATGCAACCACTGTGTCAGAATAAAAAATAAAAAACTTTACGGAAAAAGCAAACCATGCAATAATCTGAGTACGGCGCTTCGAGACCAAAACAACCCAAACAGATGTCCGCCATGTTGGAGTCAACAGAAGTCAGAAATAGCATTATAAATATTCACTTAACTTTGATCATCAGAATGCACTCCCATGAATCCCAGTTCCACAATAAATGTTTTGTTTTGTTCGCTAAAGTTCATCTTTATGTCCAAATACCTCCTTTTTGTTAGCGCGTTCAGTTCACAAATACAAATTCATGACGCATGAGCAGACAGTCAAAACATTCCGTTACAGTCCGTAGAAACATGTCAAACGAAGTATAGAAGCAATCTTTAGGATGTTTAACATAAATCTTCAATAATGTTCCAACCGGAGAATTCCTTTGTCTGTAGAAATGCAATGGAACAGAGCTCGATCTCATGTGAACGAGCGCCACGAGCTCCACGAGCTCATGGCACTCTGCCAGACACCTGGCTCAAACAGCCCTTATGAGCCCCACTTCACAGTAGAAGCATCAAACAAGGTTCTAAAGACTGTTGACATCTAGTGGAAGCCTTAGGAAGTGCAACATGACCAATATCCCACTATCTTCAATAGAGAATGAGTTGAAAATGCCAAACCTCAGATTTCCCACTTCCTGTCTGGATTTTTTCTCAGGGTTTTGCCTGCCATATGAGTTCTGTTATACTCACATACATCATTCAAACAGTTTTAGAAACGTAAGAGTGTTTTCTATCCAAATATACTAATAATATGCATATCTTTGCTTCTGGGACTGAGTAGCAGGCAGTTTACTCTGGTGAACCTTATTCATCCAAGCTACTCAATACTGCCCCCAGCCATAAGTTATTAAGCAAAACAGATGCACACTTATTACTTTATATATATATATATGAATACCACCACGGGGGAGCCATGTCTTTGTCTGAATTACAGCTGTAACGACCCTTTGGGAAGAATTCAACTTCTGTTACTACTGTAATTCAGGCAAAGACATGGCTCCCCCGTGGTGGTATTCAAGAGGATCCTCCTGGATGGTGTATTTTGGGAGAGAGTGGTAAGCAGCCTGAAACTCCTGAAACCTATAGCAGTAGGATTGAGGGAGACATTGCCATCCTGTCTGATGTTCAGACTCTGCTTGCAGATGTAAGAAGAAATCCGTACTGCCCTGCCCACTTCACTGTTGCTCCAAGCAGAGGAAACTGCAGTTCTGAAATACATCAAAAAGCGTGAAGACTTCTGCCTGAAGCCCATACACGCCGCAGCGTACATGTTGGACCCCAAGTCTGCTGGCAAGAACATCCTGTCTGGTGCAGAGATCAACAAGGCCGATGGTGTCATCACCACTGTGTCTCGCCACCTTGGCCTGGATGAGGGCAATGTTCTTGGCAGCCTGGCGAAGTACACTTCCAAGCAGGGGCTTTGGGACGGAGATGCAATATGGCAGTCGTGCCAACATATCTCAGCCACCTGGTGGAAGGGACTTTGGAGATCTGAGGCTCTTTCCCCTGTTGCCTCCATAATCTTCCAAATCCCACCAACATTAGCCGGCTCCGAGAGTAACTGGTCTTTGTTTGGGAACGCACTCACCAAAGCACGCAACAGGCTGACCAATAGAAGGGTTGACAAATGTGTGGCCAACTGGGCAAATTTGAGGCTTTTTGAGCCTGATAACAAGGCATCCTCAACAAGGTTGGAAAGTGACAGTGAAGATGAGGCCTCAGAGTCTGATGTTCATGAGGAGGACATTGAGGAGGTCCAGGGAGAAGACATGGACGCCTGAGAGGAAGATAACCAAAGCTTTAGTTTCTAGACTATCATTTTACAGATATTTGTTAATGTTTTTGGGAGATGTGATGGATCATTCAATATTCCCTTTTGTTTAGTGGAGAGTCAAAATAATTTAATTAAAGTTAAATTCGTAACCAAAGTGTTTTTTTTCTTCTATTGGAACGATTTAATAATTTGCATTTATGTTAATTATAAGGTAAAAGGTTTGTCTCCATATGATATGGTAAATATATCCAATGCAAAAAAACTACCACATTTAAATGGTATTAATAGGCATATTTCCATTTATTCCCGTTAATTCCCACGGAAAGTTTCCACCTCCTGAATATTTCCCAAAATGTGTAATCCTAGTCACTCGTACAGTACTGATCTCGGTCTAAACTTGATCTCATAGCAGCACCCCATAACCAGTGATTGCAAACTTTTTTAAAAATGTATTTTTTTAAACTCTTCCCAGCTTCATGTGTCTTCTAAGCTGTGATCTCAGAGCCCATTTGAGCCTTTCCATTAGTGTGCTCTGCATAATCATGGATCATATGGTCTACTCCTTTCCTCAGTTCCAGATCATATGTAAAGGTGTAGGACTTGTAACTGAATACCACCTGTAGAGGCACAGAGGCACACCTTGAGTTGATCACATGACATGGTGGGGTGACGAAGTTACACTATTAAAAAGAGCATTGGTAACTTTTGGTGCTTGTGTGTGTGTGTGTGTGTGTGTGTGGTAGGCAAAGGTCAGGTGTAAGAGGTCTTCAAGTCTCCTCTGTTCTGTAGACCATGACGTCTAAGGGACTTATCTCACAGCAGGCTACCGACCGAGATCTGCTGGGGCTTGGTCTCCTGGCAACCATCACCACAGAGAGCCAACTACATTGACAACAGGGATATTTGATCCTAATTGTGATGGAGGCAGGTGGTCTTAGTCACCCATACTTAATCAGGGAGGGAGGCTAACCAGGTGCTCAGGTGTATGTCTCCCTCAGTGTATTTGTGACAGGTTTGTGTAATGTACTGAATAGTCCGTCAACCCCTACCTGTTCGGCTTGGAATACTCTTCCTTACGTACAGTTTGTTTATTATACACTAATATTCAAAGGCATGTGAACTACACATAGGGTTTAGACACAAGCAAGAGGAGATGGACATATGTTGTGTTCTAGGATGTTACGCATTAACCACAATCTCTCTTACAATCCCCCTCTTTCTCTCCAGGGTTGTGATCCCTGTTCCCAGACCCAACGCAGTAAGCTGCAGCACCGTAGAGCTCGTATCAACCAGCAGATAAACAAGGAGATGAGGATGAGGGCCGGGGCTGAGAACCTCTTCAGGTGAGCTGGGGTGGGGTCAGGGGTCAGGGGTGAGGGAAGGGACAGGTCATTGTACAAGTGGTCGAATACTGTCTCTGCTCCTGTGTGTACACAGCTCTGCGGGGCATCCACTCCCTCCCTTCCCCTGTGGTGGAAATGGGAACCCCAAGCCCTACTACCTGTGGAAACATTGAGCTCTATCATATACAAACACTGGCAGATGGAAATACCCAACTATTTTAGGGTATATTGGGAGCACCTCCAAAAACCCACACCATCCTGTTTTTAAATCACTATTTGTCCCATGGTGTGTGGGGGTTGTGCATTGCCTTTCCACAGGTTTGATGCCTGTTATTTTCCACCTTCATTTTTCACGTGTATTTTGTCAGAAGTGTAAATCTCACACACACACACACTTTGACCTGTGCTGAACTTGAACAGTTATAATACAGCCTGTTATCGTTCTCTCCTTTTAAAGTAATGTGGGTTTTTTTTCTTTCCAGAAAAGTAGCTGGTGGCAGGACATCAAAGCTGAGCTAGGTTTTTAAAGGTTTTTAAAGGTTTTTAAAGTGCATCAAACCAAACCATCTCAAGAGCATTAGCATAATTCTGATCCTCTCCCTCTCTGCCTTTTCTTTCTCTCCCCCCAACTCTTATTTCATCAAGTTTATCCTACACTTATTAGTAGTGTTTGAGCCACTGAAGGACATGGTGTATTGGATTGGTCTGAGTGGTATAATAGGACACTGTCTCTCTTTAACATGCATATTAATCTGAGAGGAGGAGATGATGATGATGATGATGATGATGAGTAGGACGTACTTATAGCAGTGTGCCTTATTCTTCTGTTTTAATGGTCTGTTTGGCTGAGTCATTATCTAATAAGATAAACATCAAGCTAGTTGAAAGAACCATTCCTCCCCTGTTTGTGTGTCAAAACCTCTTACTATTTTTCTTTCTTGCCCGACGTAATTAGGTTCTGAGAAAGATGGCAAGTAAGATTAGTAAGATCATCGAATGAGTAGATATTTCATGCACCCTGTATCCTGTTCACCAGCGCTTTTATAGTCGAGTCATGGTCAACAGTGTTGATTCAGGCTAGGACATGAATCACATTGTCGTACTTGCGAATATGCAGCTTGGTTTGAGAGAGAGAACTATTAAAAAGGGAGTACTAGGGGATGGGGGTAATAACACCCACCAGCAACACCCAGTCCTTCCCCCATTTTTGGGACTAGGTCACAGAGACAAATAGACCCCCAGTCAGCCACCAATCAACAGGCTTTGTGTCCTGCTGCTGCATCTTTCCCTTTCCAGGCAGAAAGAAGGATTCCCAGGGAGGGCAGCTGTTGTAGGAATCTCATTGCTGATTGTCATTGGAAGACCAGGCTTTAGTTCAGTGGGTTAACACATAATATTTTGGCATCATGCAGGAAACTACGGTTCAATGCCAGTCGGACAAACGTGTGTGTCGGAATATCCCAGACATAAACAGAAAAAAACTGTTGAACTAAAGTCATCTGTCCTTTCGACCATTTTATTTTTCCATATATATAATCAACTAAATATGCATTGAGCTTGTCTGATGCTTTAAGTTCACTGTTTGATGAAATAAGACTCAAATGACTCAAGGGAGCCAGAGATCAAGATTACCATCCTCATCCTGCTCCAACTGGCTTTTGCCATTACTCTCCTGAAGTTGCCGGTAATAGGCTACACAAGGAGCCAATGTAGCTTACCATTTCTACTGATCTGTGTCCCAGTTATGGTTTTCATTTGCACATTTTCATGGAACCGTTTAATTTAATTTATAATAATGTCTTATCTCAAAATCATTCATTGTCGTGGTTAATCAAAATTCTATCCAAATCTAAATGATAAACCTGACAAGTAACTTTATTTCCATTTGCCAACTATGTAAAAAATACCCTATAAAACCAACAAATAAAAACATTGCTGCCTGCAGGTAGAACATTTCCAGAGAAAAATGAAATATCCTATGTATGGTTTGTCTGCAACAAACTTGAAACATTGTATCAAATATTAACTTCAGTCTGACCTGAAGCTCCTTGCAACATTGTATCACACATTCTGGGCCCCAGAGTTTCCGTGCCAGTGAGTAAGTAGTAGGCCTATTTTATGACATTTCCACTGGATCAGAGCATGACATTTTTCCCTTTCACGCTGAGTGGTTATCGAAAGGGAGAGAGCTGGAAAGATTTTTCGAACGCATTGAGGAATTGTCATTCACAATGGATTTAAAAACAGGCTTTTGCTGTTTGAGGTGAAGAAAACACTACTTTGAGAAGTTTCACAGCTCATTAGTGGTGGTGCATTAAGTCAATCAGAAATACTATCAGATCCCCAAATGGGCATTTATAGTCCTATTTCTATGTGTGCGTGTCCTTACTCAACATTGACAGGAGCGCTCCAAACAAAAGACTAACAAATTAACAAAACTGGTAAATTAAATAATCCAAGTCTAGCATAAATTGTGCGCTCTGCAAACATTTCTTATTTTACCTTTTTTTTTTTTTTTTTTACATTCTAGAATATTAGCGACGACATCAAAACTATGAAATAACACATGGGAATCATGTAGTAACCAAAAAGTGCTAAACAAAATCTAAATATATTTGAGATTCTTCAAAAGTAGCAACCCTTTGCATTGATGAGCTTTGCACACTCTTGGCATTCTCTCAACCAGCTTCATGAGGTAGTCACCTGGAATGCATTTCGATTAACAGGTGTGCCTTGTTAAAAGTTAATTTGTGGAATTTATTTCCTTAATGCATTTGAGCCAATCAGTTGTGGTGACAAGGTAGGGGTGGTATACAGAAGATCAAGTCCATATTGTGGCAAGAACAGCTTAAATAAGCAAAGAGAAACGACAGTCCATTACTTTGAGACATGAAGGTCAGTCAGTACGGAAAATGTCAAGAACTTTGAACGTTTCTTCAAGTGCAGTCACAAAAACAATTAAGCGCTATGATGAAACTGGCTCGTGAGGACAGCCACAGGAAAGGAAGACTGCAGAGAATAAGTTAATTCGAGTTAACTACACCTCAGATTGCAGCCCAGATAAATGTTTCAGAGTTCAAGTAACAGACATCTCAACATCAACTGTTCAGAGGAGACTGCGTGAATCGGGCCTTCATGGTCGAGGTGTGGGGGTGCTTTGCTGGTGACACTTTCTGTGATTTATTTAGAATTCAAGACACACTTAACCAGCATGGCTACCACAGCATTCTGCAGTGATGTGTCATCCCATATGGTTTGCGTTTAGTGGGACTATCACTTATTTATTTTTTGGTTACTACATGATTCCATATGTGCTATTTCATGGTTTTGATGTCTTCACTATTATTCTACGATGTAGAAAATAATAAATCCTTGAATGGGTGTGTGTGTCAACCAGAGAGAAACAGGATTCCATGGTCTGATAATCTTAATTTAAACTTTTTTGGTCTGAATGGCAAGCGTCATGTCTGGACAAAACCTGGCACCATCCGTACAGTGACGAATGGTGTGGCAGCATCCTGCTGTGGGGATGTTTGTCAGCGGCAGGGACTCCATCCAACGGGACAACAACGACACAGCCAAGAGAACACAGGAGTGGCTTCGGGACAAGTGTCAATGTCCTCGTGTGGCCCAGAAAGTGCCCGGATTTGAACATCTCTGGAGAGACCTGAAAATAGCTGTGCGGCGACGCTCCCCATCCAACCTGACAGAGGTTGAGAGGATCTGCAGAGAAGAATGGGAGGAACTCCCCAAATACAGGTGTGCCAAGCTTGTAAAGTCATACCCAAGAAGACTCGAGGCTGTAATTGCTGCCAAAGGTGCTTCAACAATGTACTGACTAAAGGGACTGAATACTTATGTAAATCTGATATTTCAGTTTTATTTTTAATAAATGTTGCAAACATTTCAAATCCATTTTTGCTTTGGCATTGTGTGTAGATTGAGGGGAAACAAAGTAAAAATATGTTTTAGAACAAGGGTAACATTATAAAATGTGGAACAAGTCAAGGGGTCTGAACACTTTCCGAATTGGGGGGGGGTGTATTTTATTTATTTGCTACTGCTCGACTAAAAACCATCTTGGTCGACCAACAGCCTGTAGACCAGTCGAATAATTGGGGTCAGCTCTAATCTCATGAGAGCTTCATATTATGTGCTGTCATGCTGGTGTAACAGACCAGTGTGTTATCTACTTTGGGAAAGGAATTCTACTGCGAGCGACAGTTAACTAGTCTAATCCTATAGGGGATGACATCACTCAGTTCGTTACTGGAAATCCGAGCAGTACAGGGGCTTTTACTGAAGTGAACTGAAGTGATGTCTTTAACTGCTTTAACTGAAGTGATGAGCACACACAGGCCCTTGTATTTTTCCTAGAGTAAAATAACAGTTATGTGACTCACATTATACACTGGTGGTATCAGACAGTTTAACAGCAATACTCTGTTGTAGATCGTGTGTGTGTTTGTGTGTGAAGTGGGATACATGGCAAGCCTTTTAAAGCTAACCATAATCAGATTGAAACTGGCTTGTCCTGGAGAGAGAGAGAGACGTGCATGTTTTTGGGGTGGGGTGAGGAGGGTAGGAGGTCTGATGTGGGATTAGCCGGTGGGGGGCAGGGGGGAAAAGAGTCACAGATGCGTGCTTCAAGGTGTGTGTGTGTGTGTGTGTGTGTGTGTGTGTGTGTGTGTGTGTGTAAGGACGGGAGTTGTTTAAATGTTATTGATCACCTTATAATTAGGGGACAAGTCACCTGTAGTAGGTGTGTTTAACTCGCTCTTGTTGATTCCTAATACTCTTTTGGAAAATGGATATATCACAGAATTGGGTTGAGTGGGTTCCTCTTGACTGTGTGTATTGGGGGTAATACTAAAAAATCAAGTGTGTGTAGTGTGCTGTGTTATGTCCCAAACTGCTTGGGGCCCCAGAAAGTGAAGTAGAAGTAGGCCCTTTTCTCAATAAATACAGGATGTATGAGCTACTGTACATCCATTCAGAACTATGTCGAACCGGATTGAGCTGGATAAAGATCACAAGGTGACGATGAAGTGCGACTCGTGGTCTCGTTAGTACATCCTATTTCAGGTAGGGTGTCCCATATGAATGTACTTGTGTGTTGCAGAGCCACCACTAACAACAAAGTGAAGGAGACTGTGGCTCTAGAGCTGAGCTTTGTCAACTCCAACCTGCAGCTACTGAAGGAAGAACTAGAGGAGCTCAACAGCAGTATGGAGGTCTACCAGACAGAGAGGTAACACACACACTGAGGTGGAGGACACTCAATGTGACGGTGGCCTATTTGCTTTAATTATAGCCTAATGAGAGTGGCCTGGTATGCTAGTAATGAGGCACTGGTAATCCAGCCCAGCTGAAGCTCAGGGTCACAAGTGGTGCAAATCCTTTGATTTAGACTCATTGCAGTTTTTGTTCAGTCGCTTTGGTGCAATTTTCACAACTCTTAGTACAAAACTCCAAACAGATCATCAAAAAAGGTAGTCGTTTCAAAACACATTTACATTTGACTAAGTACAACACACAGTCACTTTTTCACCAAACGTAAGTGTTTCCTCAAGGAATACATGTTTCGCATTGCAATACATGTTCATATAAAGTAATTGCCTTTCACTTAATCCGACTGCTATTAATTCAATTGAACGTTAGAATGGGGAAAAACAAGTGACTTTGAGCATGGTATGTCTTGCCTAGTTAAATAAAGGTTAAACTATATATATATTTTAATGATTGTTGGTGCTAGGCACGCCGGTTCCAGTGTCTCAAACGGCCTGCCTCCTAAGATTTTCACGCACGACAGTGTCTAGAGAACGGTGCGACAAACTAAAAAACATCCCGTCGGCGATAGCCCTGTGGGCAAAAACAGCTGAGGGGTCGAAGGAGAATGGCAAGAATCATGCAAGCTAACAGGCGGGCCCCAAACAGGCAAATAACGACACAGTACTACAGTGGTGTGCAGAACGGCATCTCGGGAACACACAAGTTGTTGGTCCTTGTCAAGGATGGGCTGTTGCAGGAGATGACTACAATGGGTTCCACTTGTATCATCTAAAAACAAGAAGAAGCTGCTCCGGTGCGCACGAGATCACCAACACTGGACAATTGAATTGAAAAACATTCCCTGGACCGACAATTCCTGGTTCCTGTTACATCATGCTGATGCCAGAGTCAGGATTTGGCGTTAGCAGCATTAGTCCATGGCCCCATCATGCCTGGTGTCAACGGTACAGGCTGGTTGCGGTGGTGTTGGGAATGTTTTCCTGGCACAAGTTAGGTCCCTTGATACCAGTTGAGGAATGTTTCAATGCCACACCTTAGAATACATGCCCTGAAGAATTCCGGCTGTTCTGGAGGCAAGGGGGTCTGTCCCGGTACTAAACTCAGCAAAAAAAGAAACGTCCCTTTTTCAGGTCCCTGTCTTTCAAAGATAATTGGTAAAAATCGAAATGACATCAGATCTTCATTGTAAAGGGTTTAAACACGGTTTCCCATGCTAGTTCAATGAACCATAAACAAATAACGTCAGATCTTCATTGTAAAGGGTTTAAACACTGTTTCCCACGCTAGTTCAATGAACCATAAACAATTACCTTTAGGGCTGCGGGATTGATATGACAACAGCCAGTGAAAGTGCAGAGCCTCAACAGAAAAATGGGAAATTACTATGAAAAAATACTATTTCAATTGTGTAGAGTTGACTTTTATTTTTAAAGTCATCGCATCTCTGCTGAGGCAGTTGCAGCTAGCCAACCAGACGATGTTATCTGTGCTCAACATACTGTACAGTCTTTAGTCATGCTTTTTTGCTTGGCTAGCCTGTCTAAGTATGCTGCAGAGCTGTCTGATGAAATAATTTGACTAGTTCTTCAAAGTACAATATATACAAAAGTATATGGATTCGGCTATTTCAGCCACACTCGTTGCTGACAGGTGTATAAAATCGAGCACACAGCCATGCAATCTCCATAGACAAACATTAGCTGTAGGATGGCCTTACCTGAAGAGCTCAGTGACTTTCAAAGTGAGACCGTCATAAGATGCCACCTTTCCAAAAAGTCTGTTTGTCAAATGTCTGCCCTGCAACTGTAAGTGCTGTTATTCTGAAGTGGAAATGTCTAGGAGCAACAACGGCTCCGCTGTAAAGTGGTAGGCCACACAAGCTCACATAATGGGGCCGCTGTGTGCTGACGCACGTAAAAATCATCTGCCCTCGGTTGCAACACTCACTACCAAGTTTCAAACTGCCTCTGCAAGCAACCTCAGCACAAGAACTGTCGGAAGCTTACAGACGAGCCACAGACGAGCCTAAGATCAGCATGTGCAAGGCCAAGCGTCTGCTGGGGTGGTGTAACGCCCTCCGCCATTGGACTCTGGAGCAGTAGAAACACGTTCTCTGGAATGATGAATCCCGCTTCGCTATCTGGCAGTCTGCCCGACAAATCTGAGTTTTGTAGATGCTAGGAGAATGCTAACTGCCCCAATGCATAGTGGCAACTGTAAAGTTTGGTGGAGGAGGAGTAATAGTCTGGGGCTGTTTCTCATGGTTCGGGATAGGCCCCTTAGTTCCAGTGAAGGGAAATATTAATGCTACAGCAAGCAATGACACTCTAGACGATTCTGTGCTTCCAACTTTGTGGCAACAGTTTGGAGAAGGCCCTGTCCTGTTTCAGCATGACAATGCCCCCGGGCACAAAGCGAGGTCCTTACAGAAATGGATTGTTGAGATCTGTGGAAGAACTTGACTGGCCAGCACAGAGTCCTGACTTCAGCAGCCCGCTCCGCTCCAGTTACAAGTATTACCAGTTCTGAGTATTGAAATGAGTTTAATTTTGTGATTTTGAGGTGGAACATTTAGGAGGGGTGAGGGCTTACTGTCATAATAGGGATGGTGTGGGGGGAGGCAGATTTGCGTTTGTCTGTGGAGGTATGTGATGTGTCTTTTCACACACATATTGATCTCTCTTCTCTCTCCTTCAGTGAAGCCATCAATGTTCCCATGATCCCACTGGGTCTGAAGGAGACCAAGGAAGTGGACCTCACTGTTCCTCTCAAGGTGAGGAGAAAAATATCTCTCTCGCTCTTGCGTGCTCACTCTCTCGGTCTCTTTGTGTGTTTTGAAGTGACTGATCTCTCTGTTGAAGTGACTATCCTCTGCCCTTCTGCCCTTCTCTCTTAGGAATATATCTGTGAGCACTACAGGGAGGACAGCTCTCTGTTTGAGAAGGAAATCAAGGAGTTTATGGAGCTCAGACAGGTTAGAACAGAAGTCAACCGCTCTTGAAAGCACTGCCACCTAGTGGCTTTAGCTATATCACTAACAATATAAACTGGCCGGCTAAATGTTTGATAATTCTGAGTATCATATCATTTATACACTGTGGGTGTGTAAACGATATTATACACTGTTTTGTGAATTAACAATTGTTTTAGTTGGTAAATGTGGTCACATATTAATGTTGTTGACATAGCTTGTAAATGTATTGTTATACAGTCATGTGTTTCATTGAGTGTGTGTGTTCTAAAATATGAGTGTGTGTGTGTGTGCTAATATATGAGTGTGTGTGCTAATATATGCCCCTGTGACCATCAGGACATGCGTACCCCCAGTCGTAACGAGGCAGGTTTGGAGCTCCTGGTAGAGTATTATAACCAGCTGTACTATCTGGACCAGAGGTTCTTCCCCCCACACAGAACACTAGGAGTCCACTTCCACTGGTCAGACTCTTAGTCTCACACAAACTCTTCACTTACAGTGCCTTCAGAAAGGACACACACACGGAAACCTTTCTGGGTTCCCCCTCTCCTTTATTCATACCCTTGAATTGTTCCACATTTTTTATATTTTCTCACACTACCCCATAATGACAACGTGAGAACATGTTTTTAGTAAAGTTTGCTCATTTATTGAAAATGAAATACAGACATATCTAGTTTCAGAGAAGTATTCACACCCCTGAGTCAATACATGTTACAATCACATCTTTTCTGGGTGTCTCTAAGAGCTTTGCACACCTGGATTGTACAAGTTGGTTGTTGATCATTGCTAGACAGCCATTTTCAAGTCTTGCCATGTATTTTCAAGGAAATTTTAATTAAAAACTGTCACTAGGCCACTCGGGAACATTCAATATTGTCTTGGTAAGCAACTCCAGTGTATATTTTGGCCTTGTGTTTTAGGTTATTGTCCTGCTGAAAGATGAATTCCATCTCCCAGTGTCTGTTGGGAAGCAGACTGAACCAGGTTTTCCTCTAGAATTATGCCTGTGCTTAGCTCTTCCATTTACTTTTTATCCTAAAATACTCCCTAGTCCTTGCCAATGACAATCATACCCATAACATGATTCAGCCACCACCATGCTTGAAAATATGAAGTTGTACTTTGTGATATGTTGCGTTGGATTTTCCCCAAACATAACACTTTTTATTCAGGACATAAAGTTATTTTCTCTGCCACCTTTCTTGTTGTTTTACTTTAGTACTTTATTGAAAACACATTTTTATTCTGTACTCTTTTCACTCTGTAGTTTAGGTTAGTATTGTGGAGTAACTACAATGTTGTTGATCCATCCTCCGTTTTCTCTTTATCATAGTCATTCAACTCGAACATGCTGACCAGACTGGACACGTCGCGTGCGCGAGCGTTCGCAAAATAAATCTAGAAATCCATGTTATTCAATTATTGCACAAAAACTGCCCGCACGCGCCAAAGAGCATCTGCGATGCCAAGGGCTAAAATAGAACTCCTTTCTATTTCTGACGCAAATCGCGCTTAAAGTCCTGCCTATCCCATCTCCTCTTTGGTTTATAGAAGCGGGTACCCACGTGCCATCTCCTCATTGCTTACACCCACGTGGGTGATTGAAAGATGAACTGTTTTACCTGTAGTCATGGTAATACTATGAAAGTTTAGATGCCATATCACCATGTAAGTTCAAAGATGAAAAAGCCTGGAAGGAGGAGAGATGACTAGAAACGATTCAGTTGGCTGTTTTATGTGTGGATTAATTGGCGGAGTAGAGGAGCTTGTGCATTTCAGGTAAAATAACATCTCAATGTTTATATCCCAGGACAAATCCTCTCCGGCAACTGAGTTCAAAATGATACACCATCCAAATTGTAATGAATAACTTCATCATGCTAAAAGGGATATTGAATCTCTGCTTTGTTTTCTTCTTTTTTCTCTACCAATAGGTGCCCTTCTTTGCGAGACACAAGAACTTGTGTGACTTGTTAAGCACATTTTTACTCCTGAACTTATTTAGGCCATAACAAAGGCGTTGAATACTTATTGACAGCCTTTCATTTGTAAATAATAAAATAATCATTCTAAAAGCATAATTCTACATTTAACATTTACATTTAAGTCATTTAGCAGACGTGCATTCACCTTATCCAGAGCCAGTGACACAAAATCTAAATGTAATCTAAAATTCAGGCTGTAGCAGGGTCCTAGTGGTTAGAGCCTAGTAACCGAAAGGTTGCACTTGAGCCGACATTATCTTGGGGGTATCGTGTTAAGGCCAGTGACACAAAATCTAAATGTAATCTATTTTAAATTCAGGCTGTAGCAGGGTAGCCTAGTGGTTAGAGCGTTGGACTAGTAACCGAAAGGTTGCAAGTTCGAATCCCTGAGCCGACAAGGTACAAATCTGTCGTTCTGTCCCTGAACAGGCAGTTAACCCACTGTTCCTAGGCCGTCATTGAAAATAAGAATTTGTTCTTAACTGACTTGCCTGGTTAAATAAAGGTAAAAAAAAAAAAGTGGAAAAAGTTGTGAATACTTTCTGAAGGCTCTGTATCTACCTCACCCACTCAACCTTTTTTATTTTCTCACACAACAACCTTGGATGTTAGGAATGACTGTCTCACCAATCTTCACTCTTGTTTTTTAAGTTTAGAATTACTCTAAACACCCCTCTCTCTCTCTCTCATGCCCCCCTAACCGTCTCTAGGTATGACTCTCTGACAGGTGTGCCGTCATGCCAGCGTGCGTTGGCATTTGAGAAGGGAAGTGTGCTGTTCAATGTGGGAGCTCTCTACACACAGATAGGAGCCAGACAGGACCGCTCTGCTGCAGCTGGCATAGACCGGGCTATAGACGCCTTCCAGAGAGCTGCAGGTAGGCCTAAACACACACACACACACACACACACACACACACATACACATACACATACACATACACATACACATACACACATGGCAGGCACACACACACACACACATACACATACACACATGGCAGGCACACACACACACACACACACACACACATGGCAGGCACACATACACACACACACACACACACATGGCAGGCACGCACGCACACACATACATACACACACACACACACACACACACACACACATGGCAGGCACGCACACACACACACACACACACATACACACACACACACATGGCAGGCACGCACGCACACACATACAAACTACTATTACAGGAACACAACCACAAGGGGCCCTGGTGAGGAAATACCATTTGCCTGAGATTCTACACAATAACACACCACAGTTGGAGTTCACACACAACTGCAGATCATACATTTCATGTGCAACTGTCATTATTTTTTCTGCGTTTCTAGTTGTTTTTTTGTATAAACCTGTAAACTATAAAAGTGTATAAAATCTGGGTGTGTCTAGGTGCATTTAACTTCCTGAAGGAGAACTTTTCCAACGCTCCCAGTCTGGATATGAGCGGCCCGTCGCTATGCATGCTGGTCCGGCTGATGATCGCCCAAGTACAGGAGTGTGTGTTCGAAAGGGTCACACTCACCACGCAGGACACACACTTCACCTCCCAACTACAAGTGGCTCAAGAGGCTGCACGAGTGAGGGACCTGTGTGTGTGTGTGTGTGTGTGTGTGTGTGTGTGTGTGTGTGTGTGTGTAGATAGCCAACATGTTCTTTTCACTGGTGCTCATGACCTTGATCCAGTGCAGAGTTCTCTTCTGTTCACCTCACTCTCTTTCTCTGTCCCCCTCTCTCTCTTTCTCTGTCCCCCTCTCTCTTTCTCTGCCACAAACTTGGGCAAGCACAGAATCATCCAGAATATCATTTGTATGCTGTAGCATTAAGATTTTTACCTGAGAAGCCATATGGCACTGGATCTAAGGGGACCCTAGCATTGCTGCTATAACAGCCTCCATCTTCTGGAGGCTTTCCACTAGATGTTGGAACCGAACCATGAAAACAGCCCCTGGCTCGCAGTCAGACAAATTCCTACTTTGTATGCTGTAGCATTAAGATTTCCCTTCACTGGATCTAAGGGAAGCTTTACACAAGTCCAGTTGACTCTTGGCATTGCGTATGGTGATGTAGGCTTGTGTGCTGCTGCTCGGCCATGGAAACCCATTTCACGAAGCTACCGACGAACAGTTCTTGGGCTGACTTTGCTTCCATTTTGGAACTTGGTTGTGGGTGGGTGTTGCAACCGATGAGATTATTTTTATGCTCTTCAGCACTCTGCGGTCCCGTTATGTGAGCTTGTGTGGCCTACCACTTCGCGGTTGAGCCGTTGTTGCTCCTAGACGTTTCCACTTCACAATAACAGCACCTACAGTTGACCTGGGGCAGCTCGATCAGGGCAGAAATTTGACGAACTGACTTGTTGGAAAGGTGACGTCCGATGCCAGTGTCACGTTGAAAGTCACTGAGCTCTTCAGTAAGGCCATTCGACTGCCATTGTTTGTCTATGTAGACTGCATGACTGTGCTCGATTTTTATACACCTGTCAGCAATGGGTGTCGCTGAAGTAGCAGAATTCACTGATATGAATTGGTGTCCACATGCTTTTTTTGTATGTATAGTGTATGAAAGCCAAAACAAAACAAAATTGCAAATACTATTGTTGCATTGTACTTTTCACTGACTGGCCCTCTGGTTGTGGCAGGAGGCCACATACTGTCCTTGTCTGCCCAAACTACACATTTTGGTTTTTCATCCAATAAATATATTTTTTTAATAGTTTTTGGAAAAAAGATTATCATTCATTGCAACGAATTTGAAACTATAAAATAGAACAAAGTATTTTTCACAGTGTAATAGGAAATCCAGCTCTTTCTCTACCTTTCCCCGGGAGCAGTTAGCATAGCCTGTCCTGTGTCGTCTTTCTCTCTCTCTCTCTGTAGGTATAAGACCTATATACTGTAAAACTTAATAGCCCGGACATTTATTTGCTTAAATCACTGAACTCCACAGTCACTTATTACAGACAGGGTTCTATTTGAGTTAGGCGTCTATTTAATGCACAGCTTTTGCTGATTTGCGTAGTTAATTGTTTAATTTCAGCATTCATCACTTCCAGCATTTTAATACATTTCTCCCTTTTCTGCACTGTTATCATTTGCACACTGTCACATTTCTCTCTCCATATATATATATATATATATATATATATATATATATATATATATATATATAAATGACTCTCTTTTCCTTGACAGAATAATATTATTCTCCTCTTTTAACTGTGCATTTGTCAGTTCTTACTTTTGCCATTAGATGGCACCCCTAGAAAATCAGCAGTGTATGTACCCCTAAAGTTGTTTACTGTTTTTGTGCTAGCAGTTCTCAGTTGTTTCTTACTGGCGATTTTAAAAACGGATGATCGCCATTTATTTTTTGGAGTCATTACTGAATTATTTAATGTAACAAATCAAACATTAAACCTTGTAAACAATTCATGGTGACCTCGTAAATGATTCATTTAGACCTAGAGTTTATTTGAAACCGTGTTTATTTGCTGAAGTGTGTGCCGTTGACCGGCTATTAAAAGGGACAGGTGGCTATTTGAGACTGTGTTTAATTGTAACTTGGTGCTCCAGACCATGTCTCAGCCCCTAGTGAAAGCCTATGTTCCATTCTCCTGTCTCTCTTCATCCATCTTTTACTCTCTCTCTCTCGCTATAGGTATCAGATGTGTATAGCTTGGTGCTGCAGACCATGTCTCAGCCCCTAGTGAAGGACTATGTCCCATTCTCCTGGGCCTCCATGGTTCAGGTGAAAGCAGAACACTTCAGAGCTCTCTCACACTACTATGCTGCTGTCGCTCTCTGTGACCGCACACGTAAGTTCCACCGTGAGGTGGGTTTATGTTGAGTCTGATATTGATGATTACAGGAATGACGATTGTGGTGGTTCGGAAATTGTCCTGTTTGTGTGAGTTTTTAGTATGAGTGTGTGTATTCCAGTAAATGTGTGTCTATCTGCCAGTGTGTGTTGTGTCCCGTAGAGTCCATTGATGAAGAAGAGTGTGATGAAGAGGGAGAGAAGGCTCTCCTCCAGCTCCATGTCAGTATTCCTGCTGGACCCCCACTCAGCCAGGTGCTCAGAGAACCCGAGGAGAGACGCAAACTGGGTGAGAACGCTCGCACTCACCACACACACAAACGCATACAGTTGAAGTTGAAAGTTTATACCTTAGCCAAATACATTAACTCAGTTTTTCACAATTCCTGACATTTAATCCTAGTAAAAATCCCCTGTCTTAGGTCAGTTAGGATCACCACTTTATTTTAAGAATGTGAAATGTCAGAATAATAGTAGTGATTTATTTCAGCTTTTATTTCTTTCATCACATTCCCAGTGGGTCAGATGTTTACATACGGTCAATTAGTATTTTCTAGCATTGCCTTTAAATTGTTTAACGTGGGTCAAATGTTTCAGGTAGCCTTCCACAAGCTTCCCACAATAAGTTGGGTGAATTTTGGCCCATTCCTCCTGACAGAGCTGGTGTAACTGAGTCAGGTTTTTATGCCTCCTTGCTCGCACACGCTTTTTCAGTTCTGCCCACACATTTTCTATAGGATTGAGATCAGGGCTTTGTGATGGCCACTCCAATACCTTGACTTTGTTGTCCTTAAGCCATTTTGCCACAACTTTGTAAGTATGCTTGGTCATTGTCCATTTGGAAGACCCATTTGTGACCAAGCTTTAACTTCCTGACTGATTCAATATATCCACATCATTTTCCTGCCTCATGATGCCATCTATTTTGTGAAGTGAACCAGTCCCTCCTGCAGCAAAGCACCCCCACAACATGAGGCTGCCACCCCTGTGCTTCACGGTTGGGATGGTGTTCTTCAGCTTGCAAGCCTCCCCCTTTTTCCTCCAAACATAACGATGGTCATTATGGCCAAACAGTTCTGTTTTCGTTTCATCAGGCCAGACTACTTTTTTCCAAAAAGTACAATCTTTGTCCCCATGTGCAGTTGCAAATCGTAGTCTGTTTTTTTTATGGCGGTTTTGGAGCAGTGGCTTCTTCCTTGCTGAGCGGCCTTTCAGGTTATGTCTATATAGGACTTGTTTTACTGTGGAAATAGATACTTTTGTACCTGTTTCCTCCAGCATCTTCACAAGGTCCTTTGCTGTTGTTCTGGTATTGATTTTCTCTTTTCGCACCAAAAGACGTTAATCTCTAAGAGACAGAATGTGTCTCCTTCCTGAGCGGTATGACGGCTGCGTGGTCCCATGGTGTTTATACTTGTGTACTATTGTTTGTACAGATCAACGTGGTACCTTCAGGCGTTTGGAAATTGCTCCCAATGATGACCCACACTTGTGGAGATCTACAAATTTGTTTCTGAGGTCTTGGCTGATTTTCTTTTGATTTTCCCATGATGTCAAGCAACGAGGCACTGGGTTTGAAGGTAGGCCTTGAAATACATCCACAGGTACACCTCCAATTGACTCAAATGATGTCAATTAGCCTATCAGAAGCTTCTAAAGCCATGACATTTTCTGGAATTTTCCAAGCTGGTTAAAGGCACAGTCAACTTCGTGTATGTAAACTTCTGACCCACTGGAATTGTGATACAGTGAAATAATCTGTCTTTTAATAACTGTTGGAAAAATGAATTGTCATGCCAAAAGTAGGTGTCCTAATCGACTTGCAAAAACTATAGTTTGTTGCCAATACATTTTTGGAGTGGTTGACAAACGAGTGGTGGAAACACTTAGTTTGGAGTCATTAAAACTAGTTTATGTGAACTTCTGACTTCAACTGTATCTATATTTGATGCACAAGCATGGCCTTTGTGAGATCCTACTAAAGCTTTTCCTGTGTGTCTGTCTTTGCGTGAGTGCTCTAGGTAAGGCCCACCTGCGTCGTGCGTTGATCAGACATGAGGAAGCTATGAGAGTACACGGTCTGTGTAAGATCTTAAGGAAGATGGATATTCTACAAGAGGTGCTCTCCTTCGTGCACAAACGCTCTTTGGACAAATACTCTGAGATGGACCGAGAGGACGACTTCGACGAGACAGCAGAGGCTCCCGAGATACACTGTGAGTGTGTTTTGTAAGTGTGAGCACCAGTAATTAGACTGTGTGAGTGCAGTTGTGTGAGTGAGTTTTTCATTAAAGTCATGTGTATGTGTAGAGATACAGATATCTGTCAAAATAAAGGAAACACCATCATAAAGGGTCTTAATAGGGTGTTGGGTAACCACAAGCCGCCAGAACAGCTTCAATGTCATGTGTATGTGTAGAGATACAGATATCTGTCAAAATAAAGGAAACACCATCATAAAGGGTCTTAATAGGGCGTTGGGTAACCACAAGCCGCCAGAACAGCTTCAATGCGCGTTGGCAGAGATTCTACATGTGACTGGAACTCTATTGGAGGGATGCATCACACAGCAACATCAATGGTGTACATTTAACTGGAAATATGTGTTAAACGTTATTACGTATGAGTCCCACTGAACTGCTGTTATAATAAGACTTTTGGAAGTGTTCAAAATGCTTGATACTTGATGAAAACCTGCTCCAGAGCGCTCAGGACCTCTGGCTGGGGCTTAGGTTCACCTTTCAACAGTACAACGACCCCAAGCACACAGCGAAGACAACATAGGAGTGGGTTCGGGACAAGTCTCTGAATGTCCTTGAGTGGCCCAGCCAGAGCCCGGACTTGAAACCGATCGAACATCTCCGGAGAGACCTGAAAATAGCTGTGCTGTGACGCTCCCCATCCAACCTGACAGAGCTTGAGAGGATCTGCAGAGAAGAATGGGAGAAACTCCCCAAATACAGGTGTGCCGAGCATGATACCCAAGAATACTCTAGGCTGTATTCACTGCCAAAGGTGCTTCAAAGCACTGACTAAAGGGTCTGAATAGTTAAGTATATGTGATATTTCATTTTTATATCTATATACAGTCAGAAGTTTACATACACTTAGGTTGGAGTCATTAACTAGTTTTTCAACCACTCCACACATTTTTTGCTAACAAACTATAGTTTTGGGAAGTCTGTTAGGACATCTACTTTGTGCATGACACAAGTCATTTTTCCAACAATTGTTTACAGACAGATTATTTCACTGTATCCCAATTCCAGTGGGTCAGAAGTTTGCATACACTAAGTTGACTGTGACTTTAAAAAGTTTGGAAAATTCCAGAAAATTAGGTCATGGCTTTAGAAGCATATGATAATCAATTTGACATAATTTGAGTCCATTGGAGGTATACCTGTGGATGTATTTCAAGGCCTACCTTCAAACTCAGTGTCTCTTTGCTTGACATCATGGGGAAAATAAAATAAATAAATAAAAGAAGCCAAGACCTCAGAAACAAATTTGTAGACCTCCAAGTCTGGTTCATCCTTGGGAGCAATTTCCAAATGCCTGAAGGTACCACGTTCATCTGTACAAATACTAGTATGCAAGTATAAACACCATGGGACCAAGCAGCCGTCATACCACTCAGGAAGGAGATGCGTTCTGTCTCCTAGAGATGAACGTACTTTGGTGCAAATCAATCCAAGAACAACAAAGGACCTTGTTAAGATGCTGGAGGAAACGGGTACAGAAGTATCTATATCCACAGTAAAACAAGTCCTATGAATTAGAAGTGAAATAATCTGTCTGTAAACAATTGTTGGGGAAAATGACTTGTGTCATGCACGAAGTAGATGTCCTCACCGACTTGCCAAAACTATAGTTTGTTAACAAGAAATTTGTGGAGTGGTTGAAGAACGAGTTTTAATGACTCCAACCTAAGGATATGTAAACTTCCGATTTAAACTGTATATACAATTTCAGTACAAATGAGGCTTTAATAGAGGCTTAATGCCTTAATATTTAAGTTTTAATTATATAATTATAATTTATAATATTATTATATAAATATGCTAATTTAACTTGATCTGGTTTGCCATTCCAAATAAAGCGGACAATAAATCTCACATTTTAAAAGGTTGTCAACCAATTTCGAATGTGAGATTGTCTTCTGACGTGAGAGAACCTCACTGCTTCCAGAGGGTTCCAAAAGCATGTACCAAATGCATATCTACTGTCAGTTTAAATGGTAACAGTTTGCCCTTTAGCCAAAATGCAAGCTCTCATAAGAGCAAACAACTCCGCAGCTTGAGCTGAGGTGTGAGGGCAATTTAGCACTTTCAAGAGGAGTAGATGCTGTTACAGCATAAGCCACAAGCGGCTCTCCCTTGTCAGACCTCTGAGCTGAACCATCCACACATTTTTCCAAATCGGCATTCTGTATTGGTACGTCAGTTAAGTCTGACCTTGGTTTGGATACCATCTTCAACAAGGTCTGTGCAGTCATGAGGTTCTCCGTCATCAGGGGTCGGCAACAATGTAGCCGGATTGGGCACAGTGCACCTCTTCAAGGTCACATGAGACATTGTGAGCAGCACATTCAGATTCTCCCTGGAGTCAGGTGTGCTCTCTTTGCCTGTGAAATAAGAGCATGGACCACATGTAGGACGTGAACAGTTAACTGGCACATGGCCACAATATCTGCACACGCTAACACAGTTTCAGTAGCAGCAGCCACCGCCCTTTAAACACCAAACCTCTCGCCCACTGGTCTCTACTTTCCTCCATGTTCCTGTGTCAAAACAGAAGACCCCAAACCATTTTTCTCACACACCAACAGATGAAATGTTTTAGAGTGGTTAGGGAGCCCCAAGCATGGGGAAGGAGTCATGAGTTGTTTCAGTTTTGTCAGGGCCGTCAAACCCTCGGATCCACTTTATCTTATCATTCATAGCCATTTTGTGACCATAAGTGAGATCAGAGAGAGACTGGACAACCTCAGCATAGTCAGGCAGCCACGCTGTACAATAACCTGCTATTACCAGTCAGTGACGTGTGTTGCTTGGTAACAGGCTGTGGGACAGAGAGAATGGCTTGCACTCTGTGCCCAGCTGGGAGTGATATCATGACCCAGATATTGAACCGTTTGGGAGATTAGTTGCAACTTCTCTTTTGATACTCTGGCCATTCTCTGACGGAGCTCTTGTGTCAGTTTCACAGGACTGGAGAGTCTCAGAGCATAGCAATAAGTCATCCACGTACTGTATGAGAGTTGATACTTTGGCCATTCTCTGACGGAGCTCTTGTGTCAGTTTCACAGGACTGGAGAGTCTCAGAGCATAGCAATAAGTCATCCACGTACTGTATGAGAGTGCTCCCCTCCGGTGGAAGGAAACCCTCAATTTTGTGCCAATGCGGTTGAAAAAATTGCGGGGGAATTTTGCCAAGGAACGTAAAAGCAAACCAGCACTGAAGATCTGTTGCCACGGGGATGCTAAAAAAAACACATTAGCCAAATCAATAACTGAAAACCATTTTGCTGCTGTTAGAACTGCAGACAACAGTGTCGTAGGATTGGGAACCACATAGGTGATGCTGTTTGCGCTCATGCCCGAGGCCTTTCTTACTGGCCAGATAGGGGTGTTGCAAGGTGAGTGGACACAGGACTAACGCTCTGTGTTCTAACAGTGGGGCATGTGTAATACCTGCAATTAGCATCTTTACTAAGTGGATACTTTGCTCTGGAAGGACGCCTGGTATCTTTGGCAGTGACTACAATGGGCTCAGCCCCCTTCATCCTGCTAAAATCATACTTATCCCTTGCCCGTAGGCAATCTCTATGTTCCAAGATGGCGTAGCAGTCGGACGTGTATCGTCCCTGTCCCATGTAAACATTGTTTTTCTTGTTTTTTTCTCGTATATATTTTAATATCACTTTCCATCTACGGACTGAATATACTCTCCTGCAACCCGCCTCACCCAAGTGGTACGGATTTGCTATTTTACACTTAAGAATCCGGATCCCCCATCAAAAGCTAGCCAGCTAACTGTCTACTAGCAAACTACGGCCCGCTCCTGTCTAGAACACATCGGACTGTCAGCTAAAGAGGCCCATCGGACAAATTCTTTGGCCACTGTACCTTGTTTGCCAATTGGCCTGGTTTCACCACGCGGAACCCTGCTGATCCGTCTTCTGAACCGTAACTCTAACAGAAGCTAGCCAGCTACTAGCTAGTAGTCAGCTAGCCACTGTTTGCAGTCATCAGCTACCTCTAGCATGGACAACTCTCGCCAGTCTGCACAGCGCAACCCAAACCAGAGAAAATCTGACATTTTTCTCCGGATGCCTACCTCAAGCTCCGACCTTTCTTTCCACCTGGATCATCGCAGCTAGCTAGCTAATATCCGAGTGGCCACTCCTGGCTAATGTCTCTGTCCCGAAGCAAGAACCAATTAGCCTGGCGCTAGCCTTGCTAGGCGCATCTGCTAGGCCCACGGCTCCTCCGTCGCGTTCTCCCCTGACTGCCCATCCGCTAGCATATTAGTCGTGGCCTGCTAGCTATCCAGAGCACATCGGACTGTTGGCTTAAGAGGCCCATCGGACAAATTCTTTGGCCACTACAGCCATTTTATATTTTTTGCCAATTGGCCTGGTTTACGATTTGGTGATTGGTTCTGGCTCTCCTCACACGGAGCCCTGCTGATCCGTCTGCTGACGTAATAGCACGAGGGGCCCACAACAAACTTTCTTCTGTCGCGACTTCCCTCCAAGGCCCTTTTGCTAGCCCCGGCTGCCTGAAGCCACTCACTGGACTCCTATGTTCACTCGGCTACGCATGTCTGTTGCTAACGTCAATATGTCTTGTTCATTGCGATTTTGGTTAGTAATTATTGCCTTATTTCACTGTAGAGCCTCTAGCTGCTCAATACGCCTTATTTCACTGTAGAGCCTCTAGCTGCTCAATACGCCTTATTTAACACTTTAGTTCTACCTACCACACATGCGGTGACATCACCTGGCTTGAATTAAATTACATCGTCACTCTATGCACAGGTTTACCCTCATACGTTATGCCTTTAATCTCTTCTACCATGCCCAGAAATCTGCTCCTTTTACTCTGTTCTGAACGTACTAGGCGACCAGTTATTTTAGCCTTTAGTCGTACCCTCGTCCTACTCCTCTGTTCCTCTGGTGATGTGGAGGTGAATCCAGGCCCTGCAGTGCCTAGCTCCACTCCCATTCCCCAGGCGCTATCATTTGTTGACTTCTGTTACCGTAATAGCCTAGGTTTCATGCATGTTAACATTAGAAGCCCCAGCACACTCTGCCAACCCAGATGTCCTGGCTGTGTCTGAATCCTGACTCAGGAAGACCAGGTAAAACCCAGAAATTTCCATCCCTAACTATAACATTTTCCGGCAAGATAGAATTGCCAAAGGGAGCAGTGTTGCAATCTACTGCAGAGAGAGCCTGCAGAGTTCTGTCTTTACTATCCAGGTCTGTGCAGTTCAACCTTCTACTTTTAAAAATCCACCTTTCCAAAAACAAGTCTCTCTCCGTTGCCGCCTGTTATAGACCCCCCTCTGCCCTGGACACCATATGTGAACTGATTGCCCCCCCATCCATCTTCAGAGCTCGTGCTGCAAGGGTGCTGGTGATTCTCTGATCCACCTCTACGCAGACAACACCATTCTGTATCCTTCTGGCCCTTCTTTGAACACTGTGTTAACTAACCTCCAGACGAGCTTCTTTGCCATACAACTCCCCATTCCGTGGCCTCCAACTGCTCTTAAATGCAAGTAAAACTAAATGCATGCTCTTCAACCGATCGCTGCCATCACCTGTCTGCCCATCCAACATCACTACCCAGGACAGTTCTGACTTAGAATATGTGGACAACTACAAATATCTAGGTGTCTGGTTAGACTGTAAACTCTCCTTCCAGACTCACATTAAGCATCTCCAATCCAAAATTAAATCTAGAATCTGCTTCCTATTTCGCAACAAAGCATCCTTCACTCATGCTGCCAAACATGCCCTCGTAAAACTGACCTTCCTGCCGATCCTCGACTTCGGAGATGTCCTTTTTAAAAAATAGCCTCCAACACTACTCAACAAATTGGATGCAGTCTATCACAGTGCCATTTGTTTGGTCACCAAATCCCCATATACTGAATGGGAGGCCTGAAGCCCCTACAGTTTTGACTGTTTCAGTAGACATGGGAGACATCGCAGCTCACATCTGTAGAAATATTATTGACTCACCATTGACTCAAGCCTCCACTGTTGGCTAAATTCGAGGAAGGGTATGGTTCTTTAAAAACACTTCTGGTTGCTCTGACGATTCTGACGATTCTAACTCAATTACTACCTCCTTCGCCCGTCAATATTCTCCCTCGGTTGGTTGCTGCCATGGTTGTTGTTGGGCAGGGGGATACCACAGACCTTGTCCTCCTAGTGGACCTCTTCCTCGAGGGGAGGGGCCCTTGGGGCTCCTCTGCCTCTGGATCCACCCCTGTCGGTCCTTCTGGGCAGCTAGCAGCAAAATGGCCTGGTTTACCACAGTTGTAGCAATTTCTTCCTCCAGCCGTGCCTTGACCCGCCGCCCCTGGTAGAACGTCAGCTGAGCCTTCCTGAGTTCGGTACTCTTCAGGTTCTCCCTCTTGACCTGTGCCTTCACCTGGGTGCACTGCTGTCTCTCAGCGTGCTTCGTGTTGCACCACAGTCGCCAGTGGCTTAGTCTCCCAACTGATGCATGTCGTTCTCACCGCTCTCTCCAGGTCAGGTGCCAGGCCCCTCACTAGGAAGTCCTTCAACAGGTCTCCATAGGCCGCGGAGAGGACCCAAGAAACAGAGGAGGAGGCGCAGTGGAGGAAGGGTGGTCTGCGTCAACTGGCGGGGTGTAGTTGGCCCCTCCCTCGGCTGCGGCCACTGGTGCTGGCAGCACTGGGTAGAGATTGGGAGGAAAAGAGTGGGGGGGGATCTCATCCTCTTTTTTGGTTATTTCTCACTATCTTGTCTTTATCGGTTTTCCCTTCCTCCTCAGTCTGCACTACCATATTCTGACGGGGCTGTCCCCTAAATGGATCCTGTCTTTGTGCATGCCTTTCTGCCTCTCTTTCCCATTTTCAATATTTAACCCAGTTTAACCCATACACTCTCCCTGACTTTGTCTAACATTGTTAAACTCAGTGTCCCTGTCAAGGGAAACCACCATCCCTATGCCATAATTTCACCTGGTCCAGAATGTCCCTTCCCCAACTAATCTGCCATGACCTTCTGCGCCCCCGTGGGGGGGGGGGGTCTGGAATACCATGTCCCAAGGTCCCTGTTCCACTCGCACACCACAGACACACCGACACAGAGGGGTAGACAAACAAAGAAAACTGTTTAGCGCTGTTTATACTTTACTCTTTCCAAAAACACAGGAAAACCCATACCATTATCAAAATATTGTAAATTGGATGGGCCTAGGGCAGGGTGTTGCCTCCACACCAGAATTTTACCTACTGCAATAATGGTGGTATAGATCCTTTTTTGTCTATCCAGATATGCAAAACTACCTACAGAATACCCGTGTTGCCTATCTAATTGTGTAACATGGTCCCAAAAATCCAATCTAACTTTGTATTTTCTAACCTCCACTTGTGTTGAAGTGTCAGGTATTACAAAACTCTCACAATAACATCTAACAATTGTAACCCAGGGCAAACCTGTCTATTCTAATGCCCAATTGAATCTATTCAAGTGTCTCACCCCGACTCAAAACGTGACACACAGACTCAGCTGGCTCTGGTCCCTCACCTAACTGACCTCACTGGTCTGCTGGGGATCAATCCAACCAACCAGACTTTTGGTTACTCTAAACTGGTTCCTCCAGCAATCAATCCCAGAGGACACTTACTCTGAAATAATTCCTCTGAGATATTGCCTGGTTTAGCCAATTCTGTCAGTTACCCCAGCTGTAATCCCTTAAGGGAGTCTCTGCTTCTGGGAGTACCCTCACAGGAGCATCTTAACCCATTGTTGCTTTAATCTGCTCACCTCTCAAGTACTGCTAATACAAATGTTTTGCCCCCACATGATATCACAAAACTTTTCATCAAGTGAGATTGGAGGAACTTGACGAACATTTTTAATATTTTACATCCTCATTCAAATTCACTTTTTCTGAGAGAAGGATTTCTACATGGATTGTGACTGACTATTTTGTGTAGGTTCTTTTTGGACATGTTTCTATATTGAAGATTTTACTTGGCGCATTCTTCGCTGTTTTCCATCCAATTTCCTCAAATTTTTTAAATAAATGAAACCTGATCCTTCCTGAATAAGTTCCTCAAACTCATTTTGTTTTGCGTTGAGTTTATTCAATGCTTCTGCATTACATTGATCTACACAATTGATGTGTAATGTTATATTTTCTATTTCTGCTTTACATTTTTTCTCTTGACTGATACTGTTTTTGTGATGAACACTTAATTGAATGGCCTTTAAAGATGAGTGGTCTGCTGAACCTGTACTTTGCCCCCCAAAAAGTTACTAATTCCTTTGTTTTTGTTAAAGTAGTGTCCGTCAATAAACCCTGGTTAAATTTCCAATATCCCCGCCCGCCTGGAAAGTCTGTCATAGTTACATGAAGGCCAATAAGCTGATGGTCTGATCACATTTTGGCACAATGGAAAGGATACCAGAAAATAATCAATCCGACCAGCTTGATTAAGCCTCCCAAGTATATCTTATGAGATCCAGGTGTTTTAAGCCTTCAAATATCCATAAATTCTAACGCGACCATAATATTTGATATTTTTGTGCACCAGAGGGTGATAGTTGGTAGTATGATTGCCTTTCTGGTCCACTGATGTACCTAAACTGTGTTGTAGTCTCCTACCATTATACACTGCTCAAAAAAATAAAGGGAACACTAAAATGACACATCCTAGATCTGAATGAATGAAATATTCTTATTAAATACTTTTTTCTTTACATAGTTGAATGTGCTGACAACAAAATCACACAAAAATGATCAATAGAAATCAAATTTATCAACCCATAGCGGTCTGGATTTGGAGTCACACACAAAATTAAAGTGGAAAACCACACTACAGGCTGATCCAACTTTGATGTAATGTACTTAAAACAAGTCAAAATGAGGCTCAGTAGTGTGTGTGTGGCCTCCACGTGCCTGTATGACCTCCCTACAACGCCTGGGCATGCTCCTGATGAGGTGGAGGATGGTCTCCTGAGGGATCTCCTCCCTGACCTGGACTAAAGCATTCGCCAACTCCTGGACAGTCTGTGGTGCAACGTGGCGTTGGTGGATGGAGCGAGACATGATGTCCCAGATGTGCTCAATTGGATTCAGGTCTGGGGAACGGGCGGGCCAGTCCATAGCATCAATGCCTTCCTCTTGCAGGAACTGCTGACACACTCCAGCCACATGAGGTCTAGCATTGTCTTGCATTAGGAGGAACCCAGGGCCAACCGCACCAGCATATGGTCTCACAAGGGGTCTGAGGATCTCATCTCGGTACCTATTGGCAGTCAGGATACCTCTGGCGAGCACATGGAGGGCTGTGCGGCCCCCCCAAAGAAATGCCACCCCGCACCATGACTGACCCACCGCCAAACCAGTCATGCTGGAGGATGTTGCAGGCAGCAGCACGTTCTCCGCGGCGTCTCCAGACTGTCACGTCTGTCACATGTGCTCAGTGTGAACCTGCTTTCATCTGTGAAGAGCACAGATGCCAAACATCCTGCACGGTGTTGGGCTGTAAGCACAACCCCTACCTGTGGACGCCGGGCCCTCATACCACCCTCATGGAGTCTGTTTCTGATTGTTTGAGCAGACACATGCACATTCGTGGCCTGCTGGAGGTCATTTTGCAGGGCTCTGGCAGTGGTCCTCCTGCTCCTCCTATCACAAAGGCGGAGGTAGCGGTCCTGCTGCTGGGTTGTTGCCCTTCTACGGCCTCCTCCACGTCTCCTGATGTACTGGCCTGTCTCCTGGTACCGCCTCCATGCTCTGGACACTATGCTGACAGACACAGCAAACCTTCTTGCCACAGCTCGCATCGATGTTCCATCCTGGATGAGCTGCACTACCTAAGCCACTTGTGTGGGTTGTAGACTCCGTCTCATGCTACCACTAGAGTGAAAGCACCACCAGCATTCAAGTGACCAAAACATCAGCCAGGAAGCATCCTTTATTGGGGGTGTCTTGCTAATTGTCTATAATTTCCACCTGTTGTCTATTCCATTTGCACAACAGCATGTGAAATGTATTGTTAATCAGTGTTGCTTCCTAAGTGGACAGTTTGATTTCACAGAAGTGTGATTGACTCTGAGTTACATTGTATTGTTTAAGTGTTCCCTTTATTTTTTTGAGCAGTGTATTATAATAATTTTTAACTCTGAGACAAATTTGATTATAATAAATGTTTTCAAAGAAGTTTGGATCGTCATAATTCAGTCTATATAGATTTATGAGCCATAACTGTTCATCAAGTAGTATATTCAATCTGTTTTCTTTGACCATCTACTTTAACGTATTGTACCTCCATTATCGTTTGTTTTTATAGGGTCATTACACCTTTTGAATTTTACATTATCGTTTGTTTTTATAGGATCGTTACACCTTTTGAATTTTACATTATCGTTTGTTTTTATAGGGTCATTACACCTTTTGAATTTTACATTATCGTTTGTTTTTATAGGATCATAACACCTTTTGAATTTTACATTATCGTTTGTTTTTATAGGATCATAACACCTTTTGAATTTTACATTATCGTTTGTTTTTATAGGATCATAACACCTTTTGAATTTCTTAACTTCTTTGGGCTCATTGGAGCGCATCGACAACATCCGGTGAAATTGCAGAACGCCAAATTCAAATGACAAAAATATTAATAAATAACATTCATGAAAATACAAGTGTTTTACATCGGTTAAAAGACTAAGGTAGATTGTGGATTTATTGAAGCAACACCTCAAGACCTTAGTCAGGAAGTTAAGGACAACATTGTCAATGTATTGGAGTGGCCATCACAAAACCCTGACCTCAAGCCTATAGAAAATATGTGGGCAGAACTGAAAAAGCGTGTGCGAGCAAGGAGGACTACAAACCTGACTGTTACACCAGCTCGGTCAGGAGGAATGGGCCAACATTCACCCAACTTATTGTGTGAAGCTTGTGGAAGGCTACCTGAAACATTTGACCCAAGTTAAACAATTTCAAGGCAATGCTACCAAATACTACCAAATAGTGTATGTAAACTTCTGACCCACTGGGAATGTGATGAAGGAAATAAAAGCTTAAATAAATCACTCTACTTTTATTCTGACATTTCACATTCTTAAAATAAAGTGGTGATCCTAACTGACCTAAGGCAGGGAATTTCTACTAGGATTAAATGTCAGGAATTGTGAAAAACTGAGTTGAAATGTATTTGGCTAAGGTGTATGTATGTAAACTTCCGACTTCAACTGTGTGTAATTATTGGCTGAGAATCACGTCATGTTTTTCAATATACAGTAGGCCTACCGTAGGCGACAAGAGTCTCACTAGTGTTCAGTAATGTCCTGTTAAAAGTGGTGTAATTCTTTAGTTTTTATAAGAGCTTATTGAAGTTAGAAGCAATAGGATTTGAAGCAAAAGCCTGCAACTTTTTTAGCACTATTTTGCGCTGCTCTGAGACCAGCATGGTCTTGATAATAGATTTTTATTTTCATCTCCCTTTGGGTATTGGTTAGACTAGAATTAGAAAATTATGGTTCAGAAATGTTATGCTTTTAGTGTAACCTTTATTTAACTAGGCAAGTCAGTTAAGAACATATTCTTATTTACAAGGACAGCCTACTCCTTCCTCCCCGTCGGGAAATTGAACCCCAGTCTCCCACGTGTCCGCATCGTCTAGTGCAGCCATTATTGAAGACTATCAAATACTTCTCAAAGATGCCCTCTGGTGGACGAACTAGCACTAACTAGCATTAATGGTATTGGTGGTTCACACTTAAATAACATGCCATAGAATTCTACGTCATCATGCAAGCTGCGCCGCAGCATGCTGGAACTTTAACTTCTTATGGGCAGTAGCGTCCCACCTGGCCAACATCCGGTGAAATTGCAGAGCGCGCAAATGTCAAATTACAGAAATTTAAATATTTAACATTCATGAAAATACAAGTATTATACATCAAAATAAAGCTTAACTTCTTGTTAATCCAGCCGCTGTGTCAGATTTCAAAATGGTTTTATGGTGAAAGCACACCATGCGATTATCTGAGGACAGCGCCCCGCATACAAAAATATAAACATTTTTCAACCAGTGCAACACAAAAGTCAGATATAGCGATATAATAAATGCCTTACCTTTGAAGAACACTCCAAATGTCCCAGTTACATCACAAATGGTCATTTTTGTTCGATAAAGTCCTTCTTTATATCCATAACTTAGTTTAGCTGGCGCACTTCATTCAATAATCCACCAGTTTCCCTCCTGTAAAATGCATACAAAATTAATCCCAAACGTTACCAATAAACTTATCCAAACAAGTCAAACAACGTTTATAATCAATCCTCAGGTACCCTATTACGTAAATAAACGATAAAATGTAAGACTGAGAATAGTATTTTCATTACCGGAGATAAATAACAAAGAACACGCTTTCACCCACACGCCCGGAAACACTACAGCCACTTAGGAAAAACTACAATTTCTAGCTCATTTTTCCAAAAACCAGCCTGAAACTCTTTCTAAAGGCTGACATCTAGTGGAAGCCCTAGGAACTGCAATCTGGGAGGACTTTGCCTCGTAATAATCATGAAAGCCATTGGAAATAGTGGAAGGCTGAATTATTATTATTTATTTTTTATGGTTTGTCCTCGGGGTTTCGCCTACCATATCAGTTCTGTTATACTCACAGACATAATTTCAACAGTTTTAGAAACTTTAGAGTTTTCTATCCAAATATACCAATTATATGCATATCCTAGCTTCTGGGCCTGAGTAACAGGCAGTTTACTTTGGGCATGCTTTTCATTCGGACTTGAAAATACTGCCCCCTACCCAAGAGAGGTTAAATGAGAAACCACTGTAGCTCTTTGAAGAGTTCCAAACTTCTTTGATTTAAAAATGTTGGAGGCCACTGTGTTCTTGGGGAAATACGTTGTATCCCTCATTTACTCACCTGTTTCCTTTTTATTTATTTTTTTACAGATTATCTGTGAGAAACAGTAATTGATCATTTTGTCTCTCCTCTTCTTCCTCAGCTCAAACCCAGCAGAAGCCTGATATAATTCCACCCAATTTCTCCACTGTCCAAGTCACTGACATCTTCCGAAGGCTGGTAAGTCTTTTTTTTTATTTTATATTCTTTTTTTTGTGGTCCACAAGAGAGCAGAGAGAGAGATCATGAGCAGATGGGCTCCCACATTTTTCAGCATGTTTTTACAAAAAGATGGATTTAGGTAAACTTGGATTTTTCCGCAAGGACATATACAGAATTCTACATTCCACAACATAACCTTCACTCCAAATCAAAACTCCAAACCTACAACCTGATTTTGGACAAAATTAACTTGAGGGATTCCTACTACCAAAGATTCTTATTTCTAAAGTCTATACATAAAATGCTCTGGCAAAAGAAGGACAAGAAACCTGAAAACACCATCCAACCTGGAACTGAGTGAGTAATGTTTAGTCTGATGCTACTTTTAAAGCCAAGAACAAAATTAATTAGTGATATATTTTACTTTATAGGGACTGAATACTAAGTTAAGGCTACCAAGCGTGCTAGGACAGAACAGATCAGACAATTAGCACTGGGGTGTGAAGTGAAATGTGTCAAAGCCCTTGGCACCAACAATGGCAGGGGAGTTTCACAGCCTTCCCCACCCAAATGCAGAGGCATTTGAAGCCCCCTCCTCTGTGCAGAGGTCATTACAATACAGTACCCCTGGATTCACCTCAATTCTGAACTGATATGCAGCCATGACACTTAAATTGTAAATGTAATTCAATAAGAAACATTATTGTTGCTTTGATCACATCAGGAGATGATTTCAAATACAACAGCCACAGGACAACTTTGTTTGGATGTGGTAAAGGACCATTCGTTGAAACTGAAGAGATATAGCTAGCTAACGACCTCCTTTTCCATGTGGGAAAAAAAACGGACAGAGACTTGCTAGTTAGGCAAAACATTTCTTCAAGGAATCTGCCTCCCGAAAAAAAGCTTCCAAGTGGGTGTGACACCTACTCCCGTTGCTGGACTGCTGCTTGGATTCCACCTGGCTTTCTGTTCACTGTCTGCCCTGGCCTGTCTCACCCTGTCTGGTACAGGTACCCCACCACACTCCCCCCTCTCTCCCAATCTTTCACTCGCTCCAGCACACACGCACTGTTGGGGCGAGTGACTCTGAACTTACAATGCCCCAAGTCAATATTTTTTTTCTTGTGCTTTATGCTATTTGCCTCATGACTCCTGCTTGCTTTGTTGACTATGAACTTGCTTGTTTACCCAACCTTGGGATAGACTGTTCCCACACTCAGGACTCTGACTCTCTATTGGTTACACTTTGGCCTCCCATCCTATTCTAGCCACCTCTTTGTATTAATGTTACCTGATTAAATTGCTATAATTATATATTATTACAATATGGTCGTGTTGCCATCTAATGCACATTAAAATCTCATATAAAAAAAAAATCAATGCTGCTCTCCCTGTCCTCTGCCGTGCCCTAATTGTATTACTGCTGATGATATCTGGAAATGTGCATGTACACCCTGGCCCATCTACTGCTGCTATCTCCAATTCTGATTTCTGCTCTGATATTTGCTTCACTGATCTCTGCTCTCGTAAAAGCCTGGGTTTTCTGCACGTCCACTAGAAGCTTATTACCTAAAATGGATAAATTGAAAATGTGGGTTCACAGCTCTTATCCAGATGTTGGTCATTACTGAGACGTGGATAATAAAGTTTGTTTTGAACACTGATGTTAACCTTTCTGGTTATAACCTTTTTCTGCCAGACAGATCTTCCAAAAGGTGGTGGAGTGGCAATCTTTTACCAAGGAACACCTTCAGTGCTCAGTTGTCTCTACCAAGTCTGTCCCCCAACAATTTGATATGATGGTTTTAAGCGTTAAACTTTCAAATAGCTCTTTGTTGACTGTTGTGTTATCGTCCACCATCAGCACCGGCCTGTACCCTAAATGCCCTAAGCTCTCTCCTGGCCCATTTACCCTCTTGATACTACCCATCCCGGGTCCGGGAGCATAATCATCAACTGACACTAATTAGCATAACGCAACGGACATAAATATTACTAGAAAATATTCCTATTCATTAAATCACAAGTGAAATATATTGAAACACAGCTTAGCATTTTGTTAATCACCCTGTCATCTCAGATTTTCAAAATATGCTTTACAGCCAAAGCAAGACAAGCATTTGTGTACGTTTATCGATAGCCTAGCTTAGCATTATGTCCAGCTAGCAGCAGGTAACTTGGTCACGAAAATCAGAAAAGCAATCAAATTAAATCGTTTACCTTTGAGCTTCGGATGTTTTCACTCACAAGACTCCCAGTTAGATAGCCAATGTTCCTTTTTTCCCAAAATATTATTTTTGTAGGCGAAATAGCTCCGTTTGTTCTTCACGTTTGGCTGAGAAATGGACCGGAAATTGCTGTCACGAAAACGCCAAAAAATATTCCAAATATCAGGACAAGATGCTAGAATATGCATATAATTGACAGCTTAGGATAGAAAACAATCTAAAGTTTCCAAAACTGTAAAAAATATTGTCTGTGAGTATAAGAGAACTGATATTGCAGGCGAAAGCCTGAGAAAAATCCAATCAGGAAGGGACTCTTATTTAGAAAGCTCTATGTTCCTATGCATCCCTATTGAGCAGTGAATGGGATATCAACCAGATTCCTTTTTCTATGGCTTCCCTAATGTGTCTAGTGTCACAATGCATAGTTTCAGGCTTTTATTTTGAAAAATGAGCCTGAACGACAACATTGCGTCAGTGGTCAACTGGAGGCTCAGTGTTTTGTGCGTAATAGACAAATGCAGCCATTGTTTCTCTCTTTATTATAAGAAGCCACCTGTCCCGGTTGATATATTATCGAACAGATATTTGAAAAACACCTTGAGGATTGATTATAAAAACGTTTGCCATGTTTATGTCGATATTATGGATCTAATTTGGAATATTTTTCGGCGTTGTCGTGACTGCAGTTTCTGGTGGATTTCTCAACCAGACGTGAAGTACAAACGGAGGTATTTTGGCTATAAAAAATCATCTTTATGGGACAAAATGAACATTTGCTGTCTAACTGGGAGTCTTGTGAGTGAAAACATCCGAAGCTCATCAAAGGTAAACGATTTAATTTGATTGCTTTTCTGATTTTTGTGACCAAGCTGCCTGCCTGCTGCTAACTAGGCATAATGCTATGCTAGGCTATCGATAAACTTACACACATGCTTGTCTTGCTTTGGCTGTAAAGCATAATTTCAGAATCTGATGACAGGGTGATTAACAAAAGGTTAAGCTGTGTTTCAATAGATTTCATGAATATGAATATTTTCTAGTAATATTTTTTTTTGTCCGTTGTGTTATGCTAATTAGTGTCAGTTGATGACAATTCTCCCGGATCCGGGAGAGGGAGTTCCAAGAGGTTATTAAGGAGCAGTTCTCTGTGGGTCTAACCCCAAGAAGTTCTGGAAAACTATTAAAGACCTCACAACTACCCATGTCCCTTAATATTGATGTGGTTGTTACTGACAAGGAGCACATGGCTGAGCTCTTTATTCACCACTTCGTTAAGTCAGGATTCCTAATCCTCTTAGCCATGCCTTCTTGCCCATCCAACATTTCCTCATCTAGCCCCCGATGCTCCTCCCTCTTTTCCCCCTGCCCCACTACAAAGTTTCTCCCAGCAGGAAATCACTGAGTCAGAGGTGCTAAAGGAGCTCCTTAAATTTGATGGTTTGGTTTTGGGTCAGATGGTTTAAACCCTTTCTTCTTTAAGGTTTCTGCCCGATCATCGCCAAGCCTATCTCTGACCTTTTAACCCGTCTCTCCTCTCTGGGGAGCTTCCCATTGCTTGGAAGGCAGCCACAGTGCATCCTTTATTTAAAAGGATTAGCTTGATCTCCCCCAACTGTTATAGGCCAATTTCTATTTTGCCCTGTTTATCAAAAGTGTTAAACTTGTCAATATTCAACTGACTGGCTTTCTTGACATCTGTAGTATTCTCTCTCGTATGCAATCTGGTTTCCACTCAGGTTATGGATGTGTCACTGATGATGTCACCATTGCCCTTGATTCTAAGCAATGTTGTGCTGCTATTTTTATTGACTTGGCCAAAGCTTTTATACGGTAGACCATTCCATACTTGGGGGCCGGCTAAGGAGTATTGGTGTCTCTGAGGGGTCTTTGGCCTGGTTTGCTAACTACCTCTCTCAAAGATTGCAGTGTATAAAGTCAGAACATCTGCTGTCTCCGCCACTGCCTGTCACCAGGGGAGTACCCAAAGCTCAATCCTAGGCCCCACGCTCTTCTCAATTTTCATCAACAACATAGCCCAGGCAGTAAGAAGCTCTCATCCATTTATATGCAGATGATACAGTCTTGTACTCAGTTGGCCCCTCCCGGATGTTGTGTTAAACCCTCTACAACAAAGCTTTCTTCGTGTCAACAAGCTTTCCCTGCCCTTAACCTTGTTCTGAACACCTCCAAAAAAAGGTCATGTGGTTTGGTAAGAAGAATGACCGTCTCAACACAGGTGTGATTACTAACTTCGAGGGATTAGAGCTTGAGGTAGTCACCTCATACAAGTACTACTTGGGAGTATGCCTAGACGATACACTGTCCTTCTCTCAGCACATATCATAGCTACAGGCTAAGGTTAATTTTAGACTTGGTTTCCTCTATCGTAATCGCTCCTCTTTCACCCCAGCTGCCGAACGAACCCTGATTTCAGATTACAATGCTAGATCACTGAGATGTAATTTATAGATCGACAGGTAAGGATGCTCTCAAGCAGTTCTTTACCATTCGGCCATCAGATTTGCCACCAATGCTCCTTATAGGACAGATCACTACACTCTATACTCCTCTGTAATCTGCTCATCTCTGTATACCCGTCGCAAGACCCACTGGTTGATGCTTATTTATAAAACCCTCTAGGCCTCATCCTCTACACACAACACCATTCTGCCAGTAACATTCTGTTAAAGGTCCCCAAACCACACACATCCCTCCTCTTTTCAGTTCGCTGCAGCTAGCAACTGGAACGAGCTGCAAAAAACTCTCAAACTGGACAGTTTTATCTCAATCCCTTCATTCAAAGACTCAATCATGGACACTCTCTTACTGACAGTTGTGTCTGCTTCGCGTGATGTATTGTTGTATCTACCTTCTTGCCCTTTGTGCTGTTGTCTGTGCCCAATAATGTTTGTAGCGTGTTTTGTGCTGCTACCATGTTGTTGTGTTGCTGCTATGTTGTTGTCTTTAGGTCTCTCTTTATGTAGTGTTGTGGTGTTTCTCTTGTCGTGGTGTTTTTTTTTATTTCGTTTTTTTAAATCCCAGCCTTTGCCTTTTGGCAGACCGTCATTGTAAATAAGAATTTGTTCAAACCTCTTAGGAGGCTGCGAATTCTCGCAGCTTTTTGTTAAAAATCGCGCAACATTTCAAAGTCCTGCTACTCATGCCAGGAATATAGTATATGCATATGATAAGTATGTGTGTATAGAAAACACCCCGAAGTCTCTAAAACTGGTTAAATCGTGTCTGTGGCTATAACAGAACGTGTTTAGGAGTAAAAATCCCTTGAAAAACTGTTCACCAAAAACCCCCAAAAAATATTAATCAGCCAGTCAATGTATTGTCTAAGGCGACCGACAAAAAATGAGGCCCTCAGTACAATTCCTACAGCTTCCACACGATGTCGACAGTACTGGCATTGTTTTCCTGCTTTATCCTTGGTTAGATGACGTACAGGCACTTCCTTTTTTGGGGCTCGCCCCAGGATGTTGTTAAATTGAAAACATGGAGGTTTATTTCAAGACTTGCTGCTATCGAATACAGATCGCCCCGTGATCAATTTTATAGATTATTATCGTTTATTAATACCTAAAGTTGGTTTAGAAAAGTAGTTTGAAGTGATTTGTAAAAGTTTATAGGCAACTTTTGTAATTTTAAAAAGTGACGTTGCGTCTTGTAAAAGGGAATATTCCTGGCTCAGACCGGTCTAAGGAAAACGACATTTTGGCTATACAATGACGGATTTAATCAGGAAAAAGACCCAATTGTGATGTTTATGGGATATATAGGAGTGCCAAGAAAGAAGCTTGTCAAAGGTAATGAATGTTTTATATTTTATTTCTGAGTTTTGGTTAGCGCCGGCTACCGCAAAATCTGTTGTGAAGGTCTGGTATTCTGGGGGGTGCATGCTATCAGATAATAGCTTCTCATGCTTTCGCCGAAAAGCATTTTACAAATCTGACTTGGTGGCTGGATTCACAACGAGTGTAGCTTTAATTCAGTACCGTGCATGTGTGTTTTAATGAAAGTTTGAGTTTTATCAAAACTATAGGTGGCGCTCTAATATTTCCGCTGATTTGGTTCCGCCACAGGAACACTCCTCCATAACAGGTTTTAACTGACTTGCCTAGTTAAATAAATAAAATACAAATGGTAAGACTGATGATGGTGATGATGATGTTCATTCCACCTAGCTGTCTTAAGATGACTGCACTAACTGTAGGTCGCTCTGGATAAGAGCGTCTGCTAAATGAGTTAAATGTAAATGATGACGCCGATGGCTGACTGATTTTGACGGAGATGTTTCTTTAAATGAACGATGGGTCGTATAATGAAGATGGGTCTCTCGCTGTCTCCCCTGCAGGGTCCCTTGTCAGTGTTCTGTGCCCGGGCGCGCTGGGGGCCGGTGCGTTTGGTGTGTCTCCAGCGAGGGGAGGGGGGTCTGGGGCTAACTCTCAGAGGAGACTCTCCTGTTCTGGTGGCTGGAGTCGTGCCGGGGGGATGTGCTGAGGTGAGAGTAGTTCCCCGTCTCTCGTCTTAACCCTCTTTGCATTCCTATCATTCCTATTTCCTCGAACTGAAAATGTACAGTATTTCATGCACCACTGGAATGTACTGTGTGTCAGGAGGCAGGTCTGAGAGAGGGGGACTACATAGTGGCGGTGGATGGAGAGAACTGTAAGTGGGCTAAACATGGAGAGGTGGTCCACAGCCTGAAGAGCTGCAGTGACCGAGGAGTGGAGCTCAGCGTCATCACACTGCACACACACGACACACAGGTAGCTTTCTGTGTGTGCGTTCGAGTGATTTGTCTGTGTGTATGTTTTACTGTGTCTGCATGTGTGTTTGAGTGCTTTGGTGCATCAGTAATGTGTGTTGTGTGTGTTTTGTTCAGGTGGAGAGGAGGTCAGTGATGCTCTCCCCAGAGGAGACAAAGAGAACGCTTGCCAACGGCCCATGGGCGGGGCTAAGGCCCAGAGCTCCGTCTCCTTACTCAACTGGAACAGGAAGAAAACAGGGAAGGGGAGGAGTCACCAAGAGACTGGGCAGCACCTTCAGTCTGCCATTTGGAAACCTGGGAGACGGTGAATCCATGTACTGAGATAGACGGAGGGCAAGCTGAAATGGTGCTTGATTCCATACAGTGCACTTCCAGCCAAAAGTAGTGCACTAGGGAGTAGGGTGCCATTTCAGATTGTGCTATAGACAGACGAACCACTCAGGGAATGGCAAAGGGACATGTTCCAATACAAGGATGAGTTGTATATGACTGGATAGTCCTAGATATTGTAATGCATTATTGCAGCAATTGCAAGGAACATTCCGAATAGGAGTATTCTACTAAGAGAAGAGGAGGGGGGATGCTATGTCCAGATGCCCAGGGAAACTACAGTGGTTTTAGAAAGCACCCAACTGCAGGTATATGTCACTGAAGGGGTTAAGAGCATCATGTAAAATTGTCTTAAAATAGACTAATAGTTGTGGCACAGTATTATTGTAGCTGACTTACAATACAGCTAAAGGTCTTTAGAGAGTTGAAAGAAAATAAACTGGACTTACTGTCAAACTACAGCCTCTGGTCTTACGACAATGTCATCATGTTGTTTTAATGTTGAAAACGTGTCGTTTTAATGTTGAAAGCGTGTCGTTTTAATGTTGAAAGCGTGTCGTTTTAATGTTGAAAGCGTGTCGTTTTAATGTTGAAAGCGTGTCGTTTTACTTTACTGTTTACTGTATCCCAGAGTCTTGCTTTTCCACTCCGGTCTTAATGAGGTTACTCTCAACAGTAAAAACAACAGCCACACCTACATCCATTCAGTACCTGAGCTCTTACTTCCTCAAGCTGTGAATCTTCTTTTTTTGTTGTTGTAAGATTTAAGTTTTATTTGATGTTTAACACACAAATGACATCACACAAACATCAACTACATCACACCTGCCCAGACTTATTAGCACACACACCCCCATCTCCAGTGCCCGCATAATTTTCCACCACATGACCTCAAACTGCATCATTATTATTATCTCTCCGTAGCCCACTCACTCTAAATGTTTTACAATAAATCATTTGATTTTTCCATTGTGTTAACGATGCCGAATTAATTGATTTCCACATTTTTAATATATACGTTTTTTGCAAAATGATTGATGAGAAAAGAATCGTCACAACACCTCATGTCTTGAAATATGCTTCTAGATGAAGAGTAACATTGTAATACTTCTGACAGCCAACTTTATTAGCTCCGCCCGCAAAAAAAACGGGATTATTGAGTCGTTGCATGCGTTTGTAAATTCACTCGACTCCGATTTCAGAGCTCTCTGGACTGAGTGCGCCAGAGTGCAGAATAACTGATGAATTTTACCAACATTTTAATATGAACGGTGTCAGTAAACATGAGCAAAAAAAAGTAATTAAATTGTTGCCAGCAGCACAGTTACGGTCACCAACGCTCTAGACAACATGAACCAGCTTTGCCAGGGTGAATAAGATGGTCAGAATGAGGTGTTCTCTCATTATGTCTGGAAGTACAGTGGCTAGCAAGCTAGCCAACTTTAGCCACTTTGCTTGAGTGCTTGACTGTCGTTGTGAGAGGTCAGAACATTCGGATGAACTTTACTCTCAGCCAGAGCGTCCAGTGTGCGCTCTGAACGCTCAGAGAGCGAAACACTGAATTTGCCATTAACAATGGACAATCTGATATCCGTTCTGAATATTAGGAACACCCAGAGCGCACTCTGAGCTCACACTCTGGCACTCCAGAGTGAAATCATGAACACACCCATTATAGTTTCACACTTGGGATATGACTGCTGTTGTGCTGTAGAACTGGTGAATTCTGTGTCTTGTACTGTATCATCAATTCCATGGATAAGTTTATACTGGGTATAGATTTTCGTTAACTGTAATTTCATGAGTTATGCGCCAACTTTCCCTCCATCTTGTGCCAACATCAGTTCTTTTTAGGTCTTGGTTCCAATAGTTTATCTTTTTTTTCCTAAGAGATTGTCAGTTTGATTTGCTCCTGGCAAGGTTTTGTATATCGTCCCTATCATATGAACATCCTTATCTGACTCAAATCAAATTCCTTCAAGGTTGCTCTGATGTCCAAAAGATGTGTAACTTTAAAATTGCATGTATTTGAAACTACATTGGTCAGTCCAAAATTACTTCAATACTTTCACGGAAATAAATGTTTTCCTTGTTGCCAAGTCATTTACAGTTTCTATGAATTTAGTGTTCCAATTTATCTGTAAATTCTGAAAAGCTATCCAAGGATTGTTCCATAGAGTTGTTTTTATGGAGTGATATTGGTTCTAGAATGTTTCAGTGTATTCCATGTTGTTGTAGTGTTCTGAACTATGAAGTTGTTAATGCTCTTAGCTTAATGCTTTGGAAATAGACACGTAAAAAGCCGTGGGCATCTTCTTGAAGCACACACAGAGTTTACAGCGGTAGCCATGTTACTGCATTCTGTGCTCCTACCAGTGTTTTTGATGTGGACATTTTTCTTTGTTTCTCATGTGTTGGGTACAAATGACTACCCACAATGCACTACAATAGTTACGTCACAGGAGGTTGGTGGTACCTTAACTGGGAAGGACGGGCTCGTGGTAATGTCTGGAGCGGAATTAGTGGAATGGTATCAAAACATATAGTTTCCAGACATTAATATGAGCCGTCCTCCCCTCAGCAGCCTCCTGTGTTATGTGTATTTTTTTATTTTTTTTTTCTGGTATTTTGTAGTTTTGAATTTTGTACGACATTCTTATGCACCGGGACTTCATAGGAGGAGGAAAACTAACGCTCTACGTATGTCGTGACACTGAAATGGTTAACGTGGTAATATGCACATTAGGGGATTGACTAAAGACTTTTATATGTCTGGTACTTAGTAGAGTTGAATAGGAGAATGGACAGTCTACCATGTAGAAACCAGCTATCAATGTGACCATAGAGGAGAGCTGCTGACACAATTGTTAGATACTTTTATTTTTATTTTTTTATGTTCACATTTTCAATATTTGGATGCAAACACTATTTTAAATTGTAATCCATTTGTTCTTTTTTTTTCTTCAAAATAATGATTGAGATATGATGTATTTCAGATTGTGAATTAAGTCTGCCATTGTGATCTGTGGTGTCTTGTTTTGAGTGAGTGTAATTGTGTAAAGGGATTTGTATTTCGTTTGTTTATTATGTGAAAGACTGATAATCATGGCTGGCTGCTCATATGATCAACCATCAATTCCTCTTTTGAGGTGTGCTTGTGCGTATGCACGTGGATCCTTTTCGTCGTGTGTGTTATTTCTAGAGTATTTGCACAGAATTTTGTTGATGAATTAAAGGAGTGGATCAATGCATTTTCTCTCTCTCACACTGATTTGTCTCCATTGATGCTAACAGATTCTGGTGGTTCTCGGGTTATGTTCAGTTGTTACCAGCATCAAAATAGTTACCGGCATAATGTGTGTTTAGTGGTTTCCAGCGGGTGTTACTATATCTAGGCTATTGTGTCAGATGGGGCCAGATTGGTTTGTGAAAGTATTTTAAAGCAGACAGATGTACACTATATAAGCAAACTTATGTAAACACCCCTTCAAATGTGTGGATTTGGCTATTTCAGCCACACCTGTTGCTGACAGGTCTATAAACTTTAGCACACAGCCATGCAATCTCCATAGACAAACATCGGCAGTCGAATGGCCTTACTGAAGAGCTTAGTGACTTTCAATGTGGCACCATAATAGGATACCACCTTTCCATCAAGTCAGTTCATCACATTTCTGCCCAGCTAGAGCTGCCCCAGTCAATTGAAGTGCTGCAGCCGCGAAGTGGTAGGCCACACGAGCTCACAGAACAGGACCACTAAGTGCTGAAGCACGTAAAAATCATCTGTCCTTGATTGCAACACTCATTTCCGAGTTCCAAAATGACTCTGGAAGGAATGTGAGCACAAGTGCTGTTCGTCGGGAGCAGCCTAAGATCACCATGCACAATGCCAAGCGTCGGCTGGAGGTGTGTAAAGCTCGCCGCCATTAGACTCTGGAGCAGTGGAAACGTGGTATGTATGTATCATGCTTTACCATCTGACAGTCCGACGGGCAAATCTGGGTTTGGCGGATGCCAGGAGAAGGCTACCTGCCCCAATGCATCGTGCCAACTGTAAAGTTGGTGGAGGAGGAATAATGGTCGGGGCTGTTTTTCATGGTTTGGGCCAGGTTCCTTAGTTCCAGTGAAGTGAAATCTTAATGCTACAGCATACAATGTTATTCTAGACGATTATGTGCTTTCAAACTTGTAGCAACAGTTTGGGGAAGGCCCTTTCCTGTTTGAGCATGACAATGCCCCCTTGCACAGAGCGATGTCCTTATAACCCCTCTTGCATGAATCTACACAGATGTTTATGCCTCTGTACTACCCTGTGTGTGCACATACACACACACTCACTCTATTTACCTGTCTCTCACACACACACATTCTCTATCAGTCCAGTTGTAAATCTAAGTGGATCTGTATTCCCCTCTGACCCTTGGGCAGAGTGCTCCTGTGTTTACTCCTCAGACAATCATTTTTCAATCAGTAATCAATGAACAAAGCAGCTGGGAATTATTGACCCAAGCCTAGGCCCAGCACCACACGATGATAACCCAGGGAGGTCTGCAGTGTTTGTTTCCGCACGCATCTGTGTGTGTCTGTGTAAGCAATATGCATTTTTAGGTTAAAAACAAATACATTTAGGGTGGACACCAATCATAGAACAAGGAATCACAAACACTTTAATTTACAACTTGGCTTCATGGTGAGTGTGTGTATGTGATGGTTATATCCTCTGAGCAGCAGACTATTTATGTCTGTCAGTGAGGTGTGTGTGAGTATTTTTCAATAGGTTACGGTCACATTACGCTACCCTTAGCGAAGGACCTCCACCCTATCTTCCTGTTCAACCCCGACAGCCAATCAGATGCTGCGTTGGTGTCGAGGTCCAGGGTACTGCATGTTCTCACCTGACCAATTCTAAATCGATCTGGATTCCATTCCTTATTAGAGCTGATGCTGTTACACTTTTCAGTGTCAGGGCATTAACACCCGTGGTGCAACACGTTGTTGGGTGTTGTTTTACCATTGTAGGGTGTAAAGCCTTATTTACATATTTATTTTCCAGGTTGCCTTTCCCAGTGAATTTTAGAGGTACCTGTACCACCCCTGACTGTGTTTGCTAGTGACAGAGACATGGTTGTTGCATTAGTGGATGTCATTCCTGTAGCCTTCACCAAGTGAGTGTCTACAATTAATTATATTACAATAAAAATGTATTGTTGACAATACCATACTCCGACAGCCTAGTTTTATCCTAATACTGTAGTCTGAAACTACTGCAGTTTCAGACTACTGCAGTAGTCACCTTTGCAAATCATATTATGCTGGCTTGTTCCTATTGGAATCTAGCCGGAGTTTGAAAAAAATATATACAACAATTTGAACTTGGCACCACCCGCAATCTGCAGTTAAAATGACTGCCATTGTAAAGAAGATTGATAGATGACCCTACCTAAACCTTAAACTGGAACAACCAGCTCAATAACAGTTGAAATACGTTTTGTAGATTGGATTGGTTTCGAAAAATGTGTAATTTATCTTTGTGTTGTTTAAGATCAATTCATCAATCAATGTGCATGCAGAAACATAGCTATTAAAACAAACTATTATAAAAGTATGCCGGGAAATAGGATCATCAGACCCCTCCCATGTCTTTCTCACTCCGAGACAGGAAATGGAAATGAACAGTTCAGGAATTACACCACCTGGACAACACTTTGTTTATTCACCGCAGGTTTTGTCCATTTCAACCCCTAAAGAATCAACACTCAGATATAACACTCACAACACTGTTTACCTCAAAACTGACATTTTAACACCCGCAAATTCAGCCTCACCAGCCACCCAATGACACTGTGGCGTCAACGCAGGGGCCGTGTACACTTCCAGCCCCAGGGGAAGTTGGAGGGTAGTGTAAGGGGCAGGATAGAGGGTGGGATTGGATGAAGGTGAGGATTGGAGGGGTACCACGTGAGACTCCCAGTTTCAGAGAGTCAGTTTGTGACCTATATCTTCACTGACCCCTTCTTCAATCCACTCACAATCCACTGCTACAAAGAGATAAATATACTTATGTGCTTCCTTTCTACCTAATCCCTCAAACGCCTTTTTCCTTCTCTCTCTACCTCACTGACTGTCTCTCTCACCCTCCCTCTCGTCTCCTCCCTCCACATTCTCTCTCTCTCTCTCTCTCTCTCTCTCTCTTTGTTATCGAGGTCCAGACTAGTAGATGTATATTTTATGGTTGGCTCTGGAGGCTTTTACCATTAATTATACAATACCACTAAGCTCTCCATTTGGCGGACAGATGTTCTTTTTTCTTTAGGAGAGAAAGGGGACTGCTACTCCATAATTTAGAGGTACTCCTGTTCACCGAGAATAAATAAATAAACAAAGCAACAAACAAACCAATGTAGTCACACTAGAGCTCGGCGGCTACTGCACACATGTGGAGACAATGTAGGCACACTAGAGCTCGGCGGCTACTGCACACATGTGGAGACAATGTAGGCACACTAGAGCTCGGCGGCTACTGCACACGTGGAGACAATGTAGGCACACTAGAGCTCGGCGGCTACTGCACACATGTGGAGACAATGTAGGCACACTAGAGCTCGGCGGCTACTGCACACATGTGGAGACAATGTAGGCACACTAGAGCTCGGCGGCTACTGCACACATGTGGAGACAATGTAGGCACACTAGAGCTCAGCGGCTACTGCACACATGTGGAGACAATGTAGGCACACTAGAGCTCGGCGACTACTGCACACATGTGGAGACATGTAGTGCATCAGCACATGCATAGTAGTGGACAGACCCATTTAGAGTGAGAAGTATTTTTTGTCTTGCGTCAGTAGATTGAAACTATATTCTTGTCGTATTTCTGGTTGTTCTCATAGGGTCTGGTTCACATTTAGTAAATATATACCTTTCCTATGCACTTCTAAATAGTTGGTATTCAGACTTACTTAATGCAGGTGTGTAATACGCCTTACAGGTGTGTCTAACTTGCGCGCACTGAGTAAATGTAATTCAACCACTGAAAACCCTCCCACTTGCTGGCAAACAGATTTTCTCATGGAGTTTTATTCAATAGGGGTTTCAGCACATTTATATTGAGCCACTGCTTTAAATAAGTGTGTACCTTTACTTTGAAATTTGATAACAGACTGGCTAGAATACATTGTTTAAGAATATAGGGATCAGTGAAAGAAATCCATCTAAATATATGCATATTCGTCTCCGTTTCAAACCCAACTGGTAGATTAAGAAATACTCTGATTTTGTAGATTATTTAGAAACATTTTATGCTTCAGAAAGTATTCACACACCTTGACTTTTTCCACATTTTGTTGTGTTACAAAGTGGGATTAAAATGTATTTAGTTGTAATTTTGGTTAGCAATTGACACAAAATACTCTGTAATGTAAAAGTGGAAGAAAAATTTGAACATTTATTTAAAAATGATGACAAATAAAACACGAATATATATATTTTTGATAACTATTCATCACCCTGAGACAAAAGACGTCAGAAACACATTTGGCAGCAATTACAGCTGTGAGTCTATCTGGGTAAGACTCTAAGATCTTTGAAGACCTGGATTGTAAAATATTTGCCCATTATTCTTAAAAAAATTCTTCAACTCTGTCAAGTTGGTTGTTGATCATTGTTAGAAAGCCATTTTCAAGTCTTGCCATGGATTTTTCAAGCGGATTTAATTCAAAACTGTAATTAGGCCACTCTGGAACATTCAATGTCGTCTTGGTAAGCAACTCCAGTGTAGATTTGGCCCTGTGTTTTAGGTTATTGTCCTGCTGAAAGGTGAATTTGTCTCCCAGTGTCTGTTGTAAAGAAGACTGAACCAGGTTTTCCTCTAGGATTTCGCCTCTGCTGTATTCTGTTTCTTTTTATCCTAAAAACTCCCCAGTCCTTGCCGGTGGCAAGCATACAGTACCCATAACATGATGCAGCAACCACCAAATATAACACTTGCATTCCTTTTTATTTTTTTGCAGTATTACTTTAGTGCCTTGTTGCAAACAAGATGCATGTTTTGGATTTTTAAAATTCTGTAGAAGCTTCCTTCTTTTCACCCTGTCATTTAGGTTAGTATTGTGGAGTACCTACAATGTTTTCTCATATCACAACTATTAAACTCTGTAACTGTTTTAAAATGACCATTGGTCTTATGGTAAAATCCCTGAGCAGTTTCCGTCCTTTCCGGCAACTGAGTTAGCAAGGATGCCTGTAACTTTGTTGTGACTGGGTGTATTGATACACCATCCAAAGCCTAATTAATAAACACCATGCAATGTTCAGCATCTGCTGTTAGTAAAAAATGTAAATGTACACATCTACCAATCGGTGTCCTTTTTTGTAAAGCATTGTAAAACCTCCCTGGTCTTTGTGGTTGAATCTATGCTTGAAATGTACTACTTGATTGAGTGAACTTACAGATAATTTAATGTGTGGGGTACAGAGATGGATGCATGTTCAGTCCCTTCCTGTACTCCCTGTTCACCCATGACTGCATGGCCAAGCACAACACAAAAGTCAGAAATAGCGATTAAATTAATCACTTTTCTTTGATGATCTTCATATGGTTGCACTAACAGGACTCCCTGTTACACAATACATTTTAGTTTTGTTCAATAAAGTCCCTCTTTACGTCCCAAAAACTCTGTTTTGTTGGCGCGTTTTGTTCAGTAATCCACTGGCTCCAGGGCGGTCAAAACATGCAGACGAATACATCCTAATAGTACCGGTAAAGTTCGTTGAAACATGTCAAACAATGTTTATAATTCATCCTCAGGTTGTCTATTGTCTAAATAATCAATAATATTTCAACCGGACAATAGTGGTTTCAATAGAAAGGAAAAACCACAAACGGCACACTATTATTGGTCATGCGTGCAACGCAGCTCTGCATTATTCCCCTGTCCTCTGACCAAAAGGTCTTTTTACTCATCGTTTTTCAAAATACAAGCCTGAAAGCATGTCTAAAGACTGTTGACATCTAGTGGAAGCCAGAGGAACTGCAATCTGGGCCCTAACCCATAACATAGTCAATAGGCATTCAATTGAAAACAACTCACATCATAAAAATCCCACTTCCTGGATGGATTTTCCTCGGATTTTCACCTGCAATATCAGTTCTATTTTACTCACAGACATTATTTAACAGTTTTAGAAACTTCAGAGTGTTTTCTATCCAATACTACCATGCATATGCATATACTAGCTTCTGGGCCTGAGTAACAGGCAGTTTACTTTGGGCACGTTCATTGGTCTTCAAAATACTGCCCCCTACCCAAGAAAGGATAACAGACTTTCCCTCAACGTGATCAAGACAAAGGAGATCATTGTGGACTATAGAAAAAGGAGGACCAAGCACTCCCCCATTCTCATCAACAGGGTTGGAGTGGAGCAGGTTGAGAGCTTCAAATTCCTTGTTGTCCACACAGCAACAAACGATCATGGTCCAAATACATCAAGACAGTCGTGAAGACACAAAAAAAATCTACATTTAATCAATTTCAAATTCAGGCTGTAACACAACAACATTTGGAAAAAGTCAAGGGGTGTGAATACTTGTATATGAATCACTGTATATAGGAATCATAGAGAAAACAGCTGTTGTGTATTGATACATAGGGTTTGGTTCATCCTGGAAGTAAGGTTTCCATATTCAATTGCTCAAACCATAAAATATTGGAAGGTGAGAAAAGTTTGACTGTCGTCTACAAGGTAGTCTATAAATCTACCTAATAATCCTCACGAGACATGGAACTGATAACAACTGTGCAGTCGTCGAGAACCATGCGCCACGGCTTCGGGTGTAAACTATTGCTAGCGATCCTCAGGAACAACCACACTCACGTGTCAGTGAAAAGAAAGGTAAGCTAGTGATGTAATGGAATGATGCAAAATGTAAGGAAGTTACAAAAGGGACAGTTGTAAATGTATATCGGTATAACCATAGAGATCCTATTAAATTCATATTAATTTCATATTCCTAATTATATGGGTGTAACTAAAGGTGGCTACAAAGAGTGGCTAATATTTTACACGATGCAAATTGCAGAAAAAACACGGAGAAGCCTCCAAGTTTCCTCCCTGCTAGCTATAAGGCCAGCATTTACCTCACTGTGGGTGATACGTTGATATGCTTCAGTTTGCTGCCATTAGTTGGTTTCACATTTGTCTCTAGCGATCATAAGGTAAAACAGATAGAAAACAATAGTCATTTATATTTACAATCCTCTTATCCAAACGGCTTACTCCTTTACCTAGCTCTTATCAATTTCTAAATTGCAGTGCATGGTGTTATTTCTATCGGGAAAATAAAGTAGGTTGCTCAACCTTACTCATCGTTTCATCACGCATAAGGGTAAGGGAATTTAAATCAAGGTCGGGATATGGCGCGTCTGTAGACACACTGCCACACCTTCATTTATAGCATGCTGTTATCATGCTTAAGTTAACGGTCAGAATGCATATAGAAAGAACAGAGCATTAAAAGGAAAGTATGTTATAATAATAATAATATATGCCATTTAGCAGACGCTTTTATCCAAAGCGACTTACAGTCATGTGTGTGTGGTCCCGGGAATCGAACCCACTACCCTGGCGTTACAAGCGCCATGCTCTACCAACTGAGCTACAGAGGTTCCCTGTATGCACACTAAACACGGGTTGGAAATTTCCCCATACAGATAATAACCAAAAGCCTGTGTTCAAAATGTCCTCTAATATCTAGCGCTAAAATTTTACATTTTATATTTTGAATTAAAAACTGAAATTAAATGAGGTAATTACATTTGAAAAATAGAATAGTAGAGGAAATTAGAAATTCATATATGTTTAATATTTATTCATAATTAGGAAAATCACAGTAAGTCAATCAAATGTGATGCATTTAGTAACAGAGACGCAGTGTGTTATGTGTTAGGTATCCTGATGTCTAGTCTTGTGGTTTGGGTTCTCGGGACCACTCTCCTCGCCTCCCTCAGGCAAGATGAAATGCACCCCAGAGTTAGGCAATGACCACTCGCCCCTAACACACACACACACACACACACACACACACACACACACACACACACACACACACACACACACACACACACACACACACACACACACACACACACACAGGGATAATAGGAAATATGTTGGAGGAATCCCTGTGTTTTAGAGAGGAATCCTATTAAATGTGTATGAGTGTGTCTGTCTAGGAATCAAAACACCGCGTGTGTGTGTGTGTGTGCATTGGCTTATAACTAATTTATGATGGATGGTATTAGGTCATCCTGTGGTGGGTGTCACCCTGCTGGACACACTGATACTGTCAAACACACGCACACACACACACACACACACACACACACACACACACACACACACACACACACACACACACACACACACACACACACACACACACACACACACACACACACACACAGCAGAGACAGCAGAGGGGAGGATGAGGATGTTGATATTGATGAGAGGAAGAGTAGAGGAAGATAGGTGAAAAGGGTATTGAGACTAACTCAACTCTACGCTGCAGTTTGGATGGAAACCTCATCTCATTGACATTTGTCACCTGACACTTAACATCTATACTGCCTTCATAATTATCCACCGATATAGTTACATTTCCAAATAAAGGGACAAATACCAGATAATTCAGTTCAATTCAATCACTTTAGGTGTGTTATATATAAAGGATATGCTAGTTATTAGCAGACCATCTTTGTTATTAGGTGTGTTTTCCAGTATTTATCATTTGTAATAGCTGTACTGGTCATTGGTATCTACATCCATCACAGCTCAGAGAATGAGTGAATATCCAATATTTATCTTGTCTGACTGCCCTTTCCAATTCTATAGCTTTGTGTCTTATCTGCTGCCCTTTCCAATTCTATAGCTTTGTGTCTTAACTGCTGCCCTTTCCAATTCTATAGCTTTGTGTCTTATCTGCTGCCCTTTCCAATTCTAAAGCTTTGTGTCTTATCTGCTGCCCTTTCCAATTCTATAGCTTTGTGTCTTATCTGCTGCCCTTTCCAATTCTATAGCTTTGTGTCTTATCTGCTGCCCTTTCCAATTCTATAGCTTTGTGTCTTATCTGCTGCCCTTTCCAATTCTATAGCTTTGTGTCTTAACTGCTGCCCTTTCCAATTCTATAGCTTTGTGTCTTGTCTGACTGCCCTTTCCAATTCTATAGCTTTGTGTCTTATCTGCTGCCCTTTCCAATTCTATAGCTTTGTGTCTTATCTGCTGCCCTTTCCAATTCTATAGCTTTGTGTCTTAACTGCTGCCCTTTCCAATTCTATAGCTTTGTGTCTTGTCTGACTGCCCTTTCCAATTCTATAGCTTTGTGTCTTATCTGCTGCCCTTTCCAATTCTATAGCTTTGTGTCTTATCTGCTGCCCTTTCCAATTCTATAGCTTTGTGTCTTATCTGCTGCCCTTTCCAATTCTATAGCTTTGTGTCTTATCTGCTGCCCTTTCCAATTCTATAGCTTTGTGTCTTATCTGCTGCCCTTTCCAATTCTATAGCTTTGTGTCCTGTCTGCTGCCCTTTCCAATTCTATAGCTTTGTGTCTTATCTGCTGCCCTTTCCAATTCTATAGCTTTGTGTCTTATCTGCTGCCCTTTCCAATTCTATAGCTTTGTGTCCTGTCTGCTGCCCTTTCCAATTCTATAGCTTTGTGTCTTATCTGCTGCCCTTTCCAATTCTATAGCTTTGTGTCTTATCTGCTGCCCTTTCCAATTCTATAGCTTTGTGTCCTGTCTGCTGCCCTTTCCAATTCTATAGCTTTGTGTCTTATCTGCTGCCCTTTCCAATTCTATAGCTTTGTGTCTTATCTGCTGCCCTTTCCAATTCTATAGCTTTGTGTCCTGTCTGCTGCCCTTTCCAATTCTATAGCTTTGTGTCTTATCTGCTGCCCTTTCCAAATCTATAGCTTTGTGTCCTGTCTGCTGCCCTTTCCAATTCTATAGCTTTGTGTATTATCTGCTGCCCTTTCCAATTCTATAGCTTTGTGTCTTGTCTGTTGCCCTTTCCAATTCTATAGCTTTGTGTCTTATCTGCTGCCCTTTCCAATTCTATAGCTTTGTGTCTTATCTGCTGCCCTTTCCAATTCTATAGCTTTGTGTCTTATCTGCTGCCCTTTCCAATTCTATAGCTTTGTGTCTTATCTGCTGCCCTTTCCGATTCTATAGCTTTGTGTCTTGTCTGCTGCCCTTTCCAATTCTATAGCTTTGTGTCTTATCTGCTGCCCTTTCCAATTCTATAGCTTTGTGTCTTATCTGACTGCCCTTTCCAATTCTATAGCTTTGTGTCTTATCTGCTGCCCTTTCCAATTCTATAGCTTTGTGTCCTGTCTGCTGCCCTTTCCTATTCTATAGCTTTGTGTCTTATCTGCTGCCCTTTCCAATTCTATAGCTTTGTGTCTTATCTGCTGCCCTTTCCAATTCTATAGCTTTGTGTCTTATCTGCTGCCCTTTCCAATTCTATAGCTTTGTGTCTTATCTGACTGCCCTTTCCAATTCTATAGCTATGTGTCTTATCTGCTGCCCTTTCCAATTCTATAGCTTTGTGTCTTATCTGCTGCCCTTTCCAATTCTATAGCTTTGTGTCTTATCTGCTGCCCTTTCCAATTCTATAGCTTTGTGTCTTATCTGCTGCCCTTTCCAATTCTATAGCTTTGTGTCTTATCTGCTGCCCTTTCCAATTCTATAGCTTTGTGTCCTGTCTGCTGCCCTTTCCAATTCTATAGCTTTGTGTCTTATCTGCTGCCCTTTCCAATTCTAAAGCTTTGTGTCTTATCTGCTGCCCTTTCCAATTCTATAGCTTTGTGTCCTGTCTGCTGCCCTTTCCAATTCTATAGCTTTGTGTCTTATCTGCTGCCCTTTCCAATTCTATAGCTTTGTGTCTTATCTGCTTCCCTTTCCAATTCTATAGCTTTGTGTCTTATCTGCTGCCCTGTCCAATTCTATAGCTTTGTGTCCTGTCTGACTGCCCTTTCCAATTCTATAGCTTTGTGTCCTGTCTGCTGCCCTTTCCAATTCTATAGCTTTGTGTCTTATCTGCTGCCCTTTTCAATTCTATAGCTTTGTGTCCTGTCTGACTGCCCTTTCCAATTCTATAGCTTTGTGTCTTATCTGCTGCCCTTTCCAATTCTATAGCTTTGTGTCTTATCTGCTGCCCTTTCCAATTCTATAGCTTTGTGTCTTATCTGCTGCCCTTTCCAATTCTATAGCTTTGTGTCTTATCTGCTGCCCTTTCCAATTCTATAGCTTTGTGTCTTATCTGCTGCCCTTTCCAATTCTATAGCTTTGTGTCTTATCTGACTGCCCTTTCCAATTCTATAGCTTTGTGTCTTATCTGCTGCCCTTTCCAATTCTATAGCTTTGTGTCTCATCTGCTGCCCTTTCCAATTCTATAGCTTTGTGTCTTATCTGACTGCCCTTTCCAATTCTATAGCTTTGTGTCCTGTCTGCTGCCCTTTCCAATTCTATAGCTTTGTGTCTTATCTGCTGCCCTTTCCAATTCTATAGCTTTGTGTCTTATCTGCTGCCCTTTCCAATTCTATAGCTTTGTGTCTTATCTGCTGCCCTTTCCAATTCTATAGCTTTGTGTCTTATCTGCTGCCCTTTCCAATTCTATAGCTTTGTGTCTTATCTGCTGCCCTTTCCAATTCTATAGCTTTGTGTCTTATCTGACTGCCCTTTCCAATTCTATAGCTTTGTGTCTTATCTGCTGCCCTTTCCAATTCTATAGCTTTGTGTCTTATCTGCTGCCCTTTCCAATTCTATAGCTTTGTGTCTTATCTGCTGCCCTTTCCAATTCTATAGCTTTGTGTCTTATCTGACTGCCCTTTCCAATTCTATAGCTTTGTGTCCTGTCTGCTGCCCTTTCCAATTCTATAGCTTTGTGTCTTATCTGCTGCCCTTTCCAATTCTATAGCTTTGTGTCTTATCTGACTGGCCTTTCCAATTCTATAGCTTTGTGTCTTATCTGACTGCCCTTTCCAATTCTATAGCTTTGTGTCTTATCTGACTGCCCTTTCCAATTCTATAGCTTTGTGTCCTGTCTGCTGCCCTTTCCAATTCTATAGCTTTGTGTCTTATCTGCTGCCCTTTCCAATTCTATAGCTTTGTGTCTTATCTGACTGCCCTTTCCAATTCTATAGCTTTGTGTCTTATCTGACTGCCCTTTCCAATTCTATAGCTTTGTGTCCTGTCTGCTGCCCTTTCCAATTCTATAGCTTTGTGTCTTATCTGACTGCCCTTTCCAATTCTATAGCTTTGTGTCTTATCTGACTGCCCTTTCCAATTCTATAGCTTTGTGTCTTATCTGCTGCCCTTTCCAATTCTATAGCTTTGTGTCTTATCTGCTGCCCTTTCCAATTCTATAGCTTTGTGTCCTGTCTGCTGCCCTTTCCAATTCTATAGCTTTGTGTCTTATCTGCTGCCCTTTCCAAATCTATAGCTTTGTGTCCTGTCTGCTGCCCTTTCCAATTCTATAGCTTTGTGTATTATCTGCTGCCCTTTCCAATTCTATAGCTTTGTGTCTTGTCTGTTGCCCTTTCCAATTCTATAGCTTTGTGTCTTATCTGCTGCCCTTTCCAATTCTATAGCTTTGTGTCTTATCTGCTGCCCTTTCCAATTCTATAGCTTTGTGTCTTATCTGCTGCCCTTTCCAATTCTATAGCTTTGTGTCTTATCTGCTGCCCTTTCCGATTCTATAGCTTTGTGTCTTGTCTGCTGCCCTTTCCAATTCTATAGCTTTGTGTCTTATCTGCTGCCCTTTCCAATTCTATAGCTTTGTGTCTTATCTGACTGCCCTTTCCAATTCTATAGCTTTGTGTCTTATCTGCTGCCCTTTCCAATTCTATAGCTTTGTGTCTGTCTGCTGCCCTTTCCTATTCTATAGCTTTGTGTCTTATCTGCTGCCCTTTCCAATTCTATAGCTTTGTGTCTTATCTGCTGCCCTTTCCAATTCTATAGCTTTGTGTCTTATCTGCTGCCCTTTCCAATTCTATAGCTTTGTGTCTTATCTGACTGCCCTTTCCAATTCTATAGCTTTGTGTCTTATCTGCTGCCCTTTCCAATTCTATAGCTTTGTGTCTTATCTGCTGCCCTTTCCAATTCTATAGCTTTGTGTCTTATCTGCTGCCCTTTCCAATTCTATAGCTTTGTGTCTTATCTGCTGCCCTTTCCAATTCTATAGCTTTGTGTCTTATCTGCTGCCCTTTCCAATTCTATAGCTTTGTGTCCTGTCTGCTGCCCTTTCCAATTCTATAGCTTTGTGTCTTATCTGCTGCCCTTTCCAATTCTAAAGCTTTGTGTCTTATCTGCTGCCCTTTCCAATTCTATAGCTTTGTGTCCTGTCTGCTGCCCTTTCCAATTCTATAGCTTTGTGTCTTATCTGCTGCCCTTTCCAATTCTATAGCTTTGTGTCTTATCTGCTTCCCTTTCCAATTCTATAGCTTTGTGTCTTATCTGCTGCCCTTCCAATTCTATAGCTTTGTGTCCTGTCTGACTGCCCTTTCCAATTCTATAGCTTTGTGTCCTGTCTGCTGCCCTTTCCAATTCTATAGCTTTGTGTCTTATCTGCTGCCCTTTTCAATTCTATAGCTTTGTGTCCTGTCTGACTGCCCTTTCCAATTCTATAGCTTTGTGTCTTATCTGCTGCCCTTTCCAATTCTATAGCTTTGTGTCTTATCTGCTGCCCTTTCCAATTCTATAGCTTTGTGTCTTATCTGCTGCCCTTTCCAATTCTATAGCTTTGTGTCTTATCTGCTGCCCTTTCCAATTCTATAGCTTTGTGTCTTATCTGCTGCCCTTTCCAATTCTATAGCTTTGTGTCTTATCTGACTGCCCTTTCCAATTCTATAGCTTTGTGTCTTATCTGCTGCCCTTTCCAATTCTATAGCTTTGTGTCTTATCTATTCTGCCCTTTCCAATTCTATAGCTTTGTGTCTTATCTGACTGCCCTTTCCAATTCTATAGCTTTGTGTCCTGTCTGCTGCCCTTTCCAATTCTATAGCTTTGTGTCTTATCTGCTGCCCTTTCCAATTCTATAGCTTTGTGTCTTATCTGCTGCCCTTTCCAATTCTATAGCTTTGTGTCTTATCTGCTGCCCTTTCCAATTCTATAGCTTTGTGTCTTATCTGCTGCCCTTTCCAATTCTATAGCTTTGTGTCTTATCTGCTGCCCTTTCCAATTCTATAGCTTTGTGTCTTATCTGACTGCCCTTTCCAATTCTATAGCTTTGTGTCTTATCTGCTGCCCTTTCCAATTCTATAGCTTTGTGTCTTATCTGCTGCCCTTTCCAATTCTATAGCTTTGTGTCTTATCTGCTGCCCTTTCCAATTCTATAGCTTTGTGTCTTATCTGACTGCCCTTTCCAATTCTATAGCTTTGTGTCCTGTCTGCTGCCCTTTCCAATTCTATAGCTTTGTGTCTTATCTGCTGCCCTTTCCAATTCTATAGCTTTGTGTCTTATCTGACTGGCCTTTCCAATTCTATAGCTTTGTGTCTTATCTGACTGCCCTTTCCAATTCTATAGCTTTGTGTCTTATCTGACTGCCCTTTCCAATTCTATAGCTTTGTGTCCTGTCTGCTGCCCTTTCCAATTCTATAGCTTTGTGTCTTATCTGACTGCCCTTTCCAATTCTATAGCTTTGTGTCTTATCTGACTGCCCTTTCCAATTCTATAGCTTTGTGTCTTATCTGACTGCCCTTTCCAATTCTATAGCTTTGTGTCCTGTCTGCTGCCCTTTCCAATTCTATAGCTTTGTGTCTTATCTGACTGCCCTTTCCAATTCTATAGCTTTGTGTCCTGTCTGCTGCCCTTTCCAATTCTATAGCTTTGTGTCCTGTCTGACTGCCCTTTCCAATTCTATAGCTTTGTGTCCTGTCTGCTGCCCTTTCCAATTCTATAGCTTTGTGTCCTGTCTGCTGCCCTTTCCAATTCTATAGCTTTGTGTCCTGTCTGCTGCTGAAAGGCCATCAAGTTACTGGAGGTGACATCTGATAATAAATATTTCATTCTCTACAGGGATGAATCTATCATTATATATTTTCAACTATCAACAGCCAAAAGAATAACTCTGAAAGGTGCACAATATTCACCAAGTGATAATATCCAAATAGAAATGAGCTTACATTTTCTTGTAGTCTTTGATAAAGGTTTTAAAACTAGAATCATTCATTGAAACAATAACAAATGGGGTACTCCACCTCTGTTTTGGTAAATAGCTAAGAGACCTGGAGACATGGAACCACGCTCAGATTGATAGACAGAGCTATGGATGCAAGGACTGACCATCCATGATATCAAAATGACAGTTGTAACCACGTTTTGAGGCTATAAAGTACGCGTTTACATTCCCATTGTTAACAAACAATGGAGTAAACCAAGCACATATGTCGGGTTCTGATGGGGTACGACAGTTGAACTAAGCTCATGAGGCATTTGTAACTTATATTCTTCAAGAATCAATGGGTATTCATTTCTAAGTACAAAAAAGGATTTAGAAACTAAGGATACGAGCTTGAATCAAATCATTTTCACATTAGTTGTAGCCTAGAATATTTAGGCTAAATGCACTCAGTAATTAAACGCATATTAAAATGATTTTAATAATGTAAGATAAAGTGCTAAAAGACAGAATATAATAGATGACAATATATAGTTTTAGTACAGAAGACAACATGGATCCAAAAGTGTTTAGGAACTATACAAAATTAAAGTGACCATCAAACAAGAAATACAATTATTATAAAAACAATAATATTACATTATAATCAATTTTGACATTGTTCTTTTTAAGCATTAAACATGAATCATTATAATACAGTTTGGTCATTCATCTTAATGTTTTCAAATCAATTATAACTCATTTGCGTATTATTCTATTGCTTTATTAAGCAAAGGATTTTCAGAGATTACTGACCAAAATAAATTCAGAAAAAAAAAGGATGCATGATTCAAACACATATTGTACAAATCTTGGTGGCGTTTCGTTTGAAGTTGCTAATGTTGATACATCTTTTTCATACAAATTAACATTGAATATGTAAATATTGTTAAATGTAACATTTTAATATTTGTCTCATAAAAATGTGTATAAGCGAATAGCGCTCACCAATACACTAGGTCTACTACACGCAGAACAAGCACATTGCCTCCTCCACTTCCACCCTAACTTGTCTGTCAGTTTGTTTTGAGTTGGTTTGTTCAGCGCGATGCCTCTTAAAATGTAGGATTTTATTAGGATCCCCATTAGCTAGTGCCTGAGCAGCATTCACTCTTTCTAGGATCCACAACTCTTCCTGGTCTCTCTGTCTCTTTCTCCCTCTCGCTCTCTCTCTCTCTCTCTGGCAGGGACAGTTAAAAGACCCTCGGTTCAGTAGAGATCCGATAGACACCAGGAGGCTGCAATTAACATCCTTACCAAACGGTGGCGCTGCTCGCAAACAAATCCAGCCTGCTGCCATAAAGAGAACGTATGTATACACACCAACCTCATGCAGTACCTTAGGACACCATCGTAGCCTGCTATAAAAGAGAGTGGACAGTGAGTAGTTTAAGACGTTTTTATTCCAGTACACAAATCATTTCCTTTATCGTCTTGTTTCACTTCCGCCTTGTTTCTCATCGTCGTTGGAAACCGGAAGGAATGCAACTTTTTACAACACATCAGTGATCTGGGTCTCTGTGTCCATTGTGTTAAGCTTCAGGTAAAGAGCAATAAACACGGATGATAAACAGATGAAGACAACTGTCCATATTTATACCCAGACCAGTGAAAGAAGCTCAGGCGTAAGACGCTGCTCAAGACAAGCTTTCTCCCAGGCTGTCCTGTCTACAGGAATGGCCTCTCTCAGGAGAAGTATCTTGCTCCCCTTATTTCTCACCTGGCCTCTCCTCTCCTCTCTTCTCTTATCTTGTCTGTCCTGTCTACAGGAATGGCCTCTCTCAGGAGAAGTATCTTGCTCCCCTTATTTCTCACCTGGCCGCTCCTCTCCTCTCTTCACTTATCTTGCTCCTCTCCTCTCTTCTCTTATCTTGTCCTGTCCTCTTATCTTGCTCTTATTTCAGGCCTCATGGCCTCTCTTCTCTTATCTTGCTCCCCTTATTTCTCACCTGGCCTCACCTATCTTGCTCCCCTTATTTCTCACCTGGCCTCACCTCTCCTCTCATCTCTTATCTTGCTCCCCTTATTTCTCACCTGGCCTCACCTCTCCTCTCTTCTCTTATCTTGCTCCCCTTATTTCTCACCTGGCCTCACCTCTCCTCTCTTCTCTTATCTTGCTCCCCTTATTTCTCACCTGGCCTCACCTCTCCTCTCATCTCTTATCTTGCTCCCCTTATTTCTCACCTGGCCTCACCTCTCCTCTCTTCTCTTATCTTGCTCCCCTTATTTCTCACCTGGCCTCACCTCTCCTCTCTTATCTTGCTCCTCTCCTCTCTTCTCTTATCTTGCTCCCCTTATTTCTCACCTGGCCTCACCTCTCCTCTCATCTCTTATCTTGCTCCCCTTATTTCTCACCTGGCCTCACCTCTCCTCTCTTCTCTTATCTTGCTCCCCTTATTTCTCACCTGGCCTCACCTCTCCTCTCTTCTCTTATCTTGCTCCTCTCCTCTGTGAAAGGTGTCTCCCATCCTGTGTACTCTCCCTGGCGATGCTCCAAGGACGGATGGAGACGGAGTTTGTAAAGGAATGAGCAGGGAGAGCGGCAGGGGGGGGGCATCCGGGTAGCGTGTGTGTGTGTGCTCTGCGCTGCAGAGCTGACAGCTGTCACTTTGGCTGGCGCTAGTGCAGATGGGCTAATCTGGAATGGGCATGGACAAGCTCAGAGCTGAGGGCTCACAGTGTCCCAAGGATCACCACACCGTGTCACTGACCGACTCTCTCCTGCCTGAGAGGCCTGCATTCTCTTCCTCTGTGCCCTATTTGGAGCAATAGGTGTGTGTGTGTTGGGGGGTGGACTGGAAAATAAACAGGTACATTCTGGTAAAGAGATGCAGGGACATTGTGTATAGTTTTATCTTTAGTATGAGATGCAGGGACATTGTGTATAGTTTTATCTTTAGTATGTATGAGTCAAGGGGGGAAAGGTTTGTGTGAAAGGTTTGTGTGTGTGTGTGTGTGTGTGTGTGTGTGTGTGTGTGTGTGTGTGTGTGTGTGTGTGTGTGTGTGTGTGTGTGTGTGTGTGTGTGTGTGTGTGTGTGTGTGCGTGTGTGTGTGTGTGTCCCTGTGTGTCCCTGTGTGTCCCTGTGTGTCCCTGTGTGTGTGTGCCTGTGTGTCCCTGTGTGCATTTGAGTGTGTATCGGTGTGTGTATCTGTCCGCGTGTGTGCAAGCTCAGAGTTGTGTGTGTGTGCGTATGTGTGTGGGTGAGCTCTAAAGTGTGTGTGTAGAGCACTGAGGAGGTGGAGGGTGCCGGGGTGGCCGGGTGACGGGGTGGTTAATGGGTAGGGAGAGATAAGGGAACGGATATAAGAGGGTTCAGCCAGGTCACAGTGTGGTTAGCACAGACAGCAGGGGGAAGGAAAGTGATCCAACAGCTACTGCTACAGCTACTGAGTGGGGAAACCAGACAGACAGAGGGAGGGAGGGAGGGAGGGAGGGAGGGAGGGAGGGAGGGAGGGAGGGAGGGAGGGAGGGGAACAGAAAATATAGTGACCAGGGGAAGGGAATATGTTTTCGATGTCCATCCATGTCTGAGGACGACGAGGAAACCGTGAGCACTGTTACCTTCAAGTAGGTTTCAGTTTTGCTAGAGGGTTTTCTAATGATCAATTAGCCTTTTAAAATGACCTAACACAACGTGCCATTGGAACACAGGAGTGATGGTTGCTGATAATAGGCCTCTGTACGCCTATGTAGATCTTCCACAAAAAAATCTGCCGTTTCCAGCCACAAGTCATTTACAACATTAACAGTGTCTACACTGTATTTCTGATCAATTTGATGTTATTGTAATGGACCAAAAATGTGCTTTTCTTTCAAAAACAAAGACATTTCTAAGTGACCCCAAACTTTCAAACTGTATTGTATGTCAGAGTTTCCTCCTCTCGCTGCAGTCGGTAGCCGCTGTACGCTGAATCAGCTCGTTATCTGGTGGAGCCGTAGACAGAATGGGTTTAAATCTCAGCATCGCCGCAAGGCCCTCCAACATCCTCTTCATCTACTGTCTGTTTTCTCCTCCCTTTTACACACACATCCATGGGACACCCACTGCTACACACACACGCACGCACGCACGCACGCACGCACGCACACACACACACACACACACACACACACACACACACACACACACACACACACACACACACACACACACACACACACTGTTCATTGATTATTGATTTCCATTGATTACCATTAGTATCTAATCTATTTATCATGCTACTGTTTAACTGTATATATTCAACAAGCTCTTAGAGCCTCACATCCGAATTAGACCATCCAGGTTTCTCTCACGTTAAAATTGTTCCAAATGTCAAATTGGTTTGGTTACTTCTCTGTATCGTTCCAAGGTTTAGCCATTAACTCTGAAGTTTAGCCATTAACTCTCCATTAACTCCCCACACTTATACACACACACACTCACTCACTACTATTATTATTAGTAGTAGGAGTAGTAGTAATATTATTAGGATTAGTTATCCTGCCTGTCACTTTCCCCTAATCATTGCCTTACATGTAGATATCTACCTCAAATATTCCACTATCCCTCCACTATCCCTGCTCATTGTACTCTGTATATAGCGTCCCCTCTTATTTATTATTTGTCATGTTATTTAAAAGAAAAAGAAAATGCAATACTTTTTTTTATTGAATACGGCACTGTTGAGTAAGGCAAGTTAAGTATTTCACTGTACTTATGCGTGTGACAAATAAAACATGAAACTTGAAACCCACACATTACTAATGCACGCACAAGCACACGCACACTTCCAGACCTTTTGCCGGCATGGGCTTATAAAATTTAAGAAGACTCTTTCTCACCCCCTGTTTATTTTTGAGCAGCTAGAAAGTGTTCAAATAATACATCAGGAGAGAGGGGAGGATGGAGGAAAGAGGGAGGAAAGAGGGAGGACATTCATTTGGAGATTATCCCCCAACAGAAACCTGTTAATTAATATCAACGGGGAGTTCCGGTGTTAATTCAGGCTCACGGTCCGCTAGACTAGTCATCAGGATAATCTGTCTATTACAGCTGGATTACAACAGGTTAGAAAGATAGGACCTGAAACTGGGTTTTGGGCTTCAATAAAACTGGCGTTACGCTCATTAGCATCATCTAATACTAATTTAATATTAGAGCTAATATTATGGACAAGCTTGGGACATCCTTTTATGTTCATACTCATACGGGCACAGCTAAACAAAGCTCAAAGGTTGTGCGTGTGTGTCTGCACCCAGAAGAAATGGTTGTTCAACATGCCCCCGTCTACGTACACATACTGACACATAGTCACACGCGTTGTCACGCTTAACACACCAGGTCTGTGCCACTGTGACTGCACTCCTCTCTCTCCTCACCATCCCCCCCTCCTTCCGCCTGCCCTGTCCCTTCCGTTGGCCCACAAGTCCGGTGTGAAATGCACGCAAACGTTTTAATATTTTAGACAGTGCACTCGCTCAGCCATACACACACACACTGTCCTTGACATAGCTCAGAGAGAGAGAGAGAGAGAGAGAGAGAGAGAGGAGGGTAGAGGTAGAAAGAAAGTAGAGAAAGATGTGGGGTACCAACATCTTCATAAATAGTCCATGAGAAATGGCCCCTCCTCAACTTGTCAAAGACACACAATGATTTATTGATTTATTTATTTGTCACATAAAAATGGAAACTTTCTATTTCCCACTGTCGCTATTTCTCTATTTCCCTCCGTCTCCCTCTCTTTCCCTCCATCTCTCACTCTCTATCCCATCCGTCTGTCTTTCCCTCCTTTCTTCCTATCCTTCTCTCCTCTCCTCTGTCTTCCCCTCCTTTCTCCCTCTCTTTCCCTCCATCTCTCACTCTCTATCCCATCCGTCTGTCTTTCCCTCCTTTCTTCCTCTCCTTCTCTCCTCTCCTCTGTCTTTCCCTCCTTTCTTCCTCTCCTTCTCTCCTCTCCTCTGTCTTTCCCTCCTTTCTTCCTCTCCTTCTCTCCTCTCCTCTGTCTTTCCCTCCTTTCTTCCTCTCCTTCTCTCCTCTCCTCTGTCTTTCCCTCCTTTCTTCCTCTCCTCTGTCTTTCCCTCCTTTCTCCCTCTCCTTCTCTCCTCTCCTCTGTCTTTCCCTCCTTTCTTCCTCTCCTTCTCTCCTCCTCTGTCTTTCCCTCCTTTCTTCCTATCCTTCTCTCTCTGTCTTTCCCTTCTTCCTCTCCTTCTCTCCTCTCCTCTGTCTTTCCCTCCTTTCTTCCTATCCTTCTCTCCTCTGTCTTTCCCTCCTTTCTTCCTCTCCTTCTCTCCTCTCCTCTGTCTTTCCCTCCTTTCTTCCTCTCCTTCTCTCCTCTCCTCTGTCTTTCCCTCCTTTCTTCCTCTCCTCTGTCTTTCCCTCCTTTCTTCCTCTCCTTCTCTCCTCTCCTCTGTCTTTCCCTCCTTTCTTCCTCTCCTTCTCTCCTCTCCTCTGTCTTTCCCTCCTTTCTTCCTCTCCTTCTCTCCTCTCCTCTGTCTTCCCCTCCTTTCTCCCTCTCTTTCCCTCCATCTCTCACTCTCTATCCCATCCCTCTTTCTTTCCCTCCTTTCTTCCTCTCCTTCTCTCCTCTCCTCTGTCTTCCCCTCCTTTCTTCCTCTCCTTCTCTCCTCTCCTCTGTCTTTCCCTCCTTTCTTCCTCTCCTTCTCTCCTCTCCTCTGTCTTTCCCTCCTTTCTTCCTCTCCTTCTCTCCTCTCCTCTGTCTTTCCCTCCTTTCTTCCTCTCCTTCTCTCCTCTCCTCTGTCTTTCCCTCCTTTCTTCCTCTCCTTCTCTCCTCTCCTCTGTCTTTCCCTCCTTTCTTCCTCTCCTTCTCTCCTCTCCTCTGTCTTTCCCTCCTTTCTTCCTCTCCTTCTCTCCTCTCCTCTGTCTTTCCCTCCTTTCTTCCTCTCCTTCTCTCCTCTCCTCTGTCTTTCCCTCCTTTCTTCCTCTCCTTCTCTCCTCTCCTCTGTCTTTCCCTCCTTTCTTCCTCTCCTTCTCTCCTCTCCTCTGTCTTTCCCTCCTTTCTTCCTCTCCTTCTCTCCTCTCCTCTGTCTTTCCCTCCTTTCTTCCTCTCCTTCTTCCTCTCCTCTGTCTTTCCCTCCTTTCTTCCTCTCCTTCTCTCCTCTCCTCTGTCTTTCCCTCCTTTCTTCCTCTCCTTCTCTCCTCTCCTCTGTCTTTCCCTCCTTTCTTCCTCTCCTTCTCTCCTCTCCTCTGTCTTTCCCTCCTTTCTTCCTCTCCTTCTCTCCTCTCCTCTGTCTTTCCCTCCTTTCTTCCTCTCCTTCTCTGCCTCTCCTCTGTCTTTCCCTCCTTTCTTCCTCTCCTTCTCTCCTCTCCTCTGTCTTTCCCTCCTTTCTTCCTCTCCTTCTCTCCTCTCCTCTGTCTTTCCCTCCTTTCTTCCTCTCCTTCTCTCCTCTCCTCTGTCTTTCCCTCCTTTCTTCTTCTCCTTCTCTCCTCTCCTCTGTCTTTCCCTCCTTTCTTCCTCTCCTCTCTTCTCCTCTGTCTTTCCCTCCTTTCTTCCTCTCCTCTCTCCTCCTCTGTCCTTCCCTCCTTTCTTCCTCTCCTTCTCTCCTCTCCTCTGTCTTTCCCTCCTTTCTTCCTCTCCTTCTCTCCTCTCCTCTGTCTTTCCCTCCTTTCTTCCTCTCCTTCTCTCCTCTCCTCTGTCTTTCCCTCCTTTCTTCCTCTCCTTCTCTCCTCTCCTCTGTCTTCCCCTCCTTTCTTCCTCTCCTTCTCTCCTCTCCTCTGTCTTCCCCTCCTTTCTTCCTCTCCTTCTCTGCCTCTCCTCTGTCTTCCCCTCCTTTCTCCCTCTCTTTCCCTCCATCTCTCACTCTCTATCCCATCCGTCTGTCTTTCCCTCCTTTCTTCCTCTCTTGACATGTTGAAAAGAGGGGGTTCCCTTGTGTGTGTGTGTGTGTGTGTGTGTGTGTGTGTGTGTGTGTGTGTGTGTGTGTGTGTGTGTGTGTGTGTGTGTGTGTGTGTGTGTGTGTGTGTGTGTGTGTGTGTACTTGAGATGCTGCATATACTATACATTATATTTTCTAGCATGTTGTCACTGGCATCTCTTTCTGTATTCTGAAAAGCAGAAAAAATTATATTTATCTTACATTAACCTTATACTAGTTGTCATAGACTGTACTGTCTAAGACATAAAAAAAAACTGTTATTAAAAGAACAAACATTCAGTCAGGGTCACAATCATCATTTATTATCGATTCTAATTCTAATTCTAATTACAGCAGCTTAATACAACATGACTGTTATATAAATGTATAAACTGTCACAGTTCTGTCCCTTTGTTCCCCGTTGAGGCCTCTGAGTGTTCTGAACAGGACAATGATCATTCTTGTTGGTTGTTGTTTTCCCAGATGAGTCTCTCCCATCGCTCTTTCTCTCTAACCTTCAATCTATTTCTCCTCCTTTCCGCTCTCTTGTGCGTCATTAGACTGTTGCTGTTTCGCCTTTCTTTCTTCCGTTCTTCCTCGTTCTCTGTCTAGCTGTCTCTTATTCCCTCTCTCTCCATTCCTCTTCTAGCTGTCCCTCACTCCGTACCCCTCTCTCCCCTCCTGTGCCTCCCTGTCCCTCTCTTAGGTTGTGTTGGCAGACATGTCGAAGCTATCCGTCAGTGAGGGGGCAAGCCCAGTCAATGACCCCGGCAGTGTGTTTGTGTGTGTGTGTGTTTGTGTGTGATTGCACGTGCTTGGCTGTGTGTGTGTGTGTGTGCGTGTGTGTGGCAGGCCCAGTCGATGACCCTGACAGTGTGCAGTTATCGTCCTAATTAAGATGCCACACTTGAGTTAAACCGGAGCATTAGGATTTGATGGGGAATTGATCAGTGTCAGAGGTGGGACGGAGAGAGAGAGAGAGAGATGGAGGGAATGAGAGGGTGACAGAAGGGGTGGGGGAAGGAGAGGGAAAGGGAGTATGACTGACATATAGGAGAGGGGATGGAGATAGACACGGGAAAGAGGAAAAGGAAAGCAGGGGCAGGGAGGTTGAAAAGCAGAGAGAGAGGGGTGGGGCTTCCTGTCTCTGCGTTGATGATGTCTGAGTTAGAAGGTCAAAGGTTAAGATGATCCTTGAGTCCAGTTGATCACCTCACATCTCCACTCGGTGAATTTAATGACTGGGCTACAGAGAGCTGTTTTGTGTGTGTGTGTGTGTGTGTGTGTGTGTGTGTGTGTGTGTGTGTGTGTGTGTGTGTGTGTGTGTGTGTGTGTGTGTGTGTGTGTGTGTGTGTGTGTGTGTCTGTATGCTCGTGTGTGTATTTGTATTTATTATGGATCCCCATTAGCTACTCTTCCCGGGGTCCATGTGCCATGGTTTGTTTTATCAGAACAGTTGTTGATTGTATACAGTAAAGACCGGTCTCAAGTAGGGCTGTTATGGTGACTATATCATCGTCACACTGGCAGTCACGAGTCACGAAGGCCCATTTAGTCACTGTAATTAGGTTTCTCCAAGCTCTGATACTGCTGACAGACATTAGTAGCCTACCAAATTTGCTAGCTACCTGTTACTCAGTACTCTATTGTCTCTCTAATCCCTCTGACATCAATGCAAATGTAATCTAAAATCTAATCAAACACTTCATGAGAGCCAATGAGCTCAACATTTCTATAGGCTTTGCAATGGTGTGACAAACAGAGTGATGTCCTCTTTTAAAAAGAGGAGGATCCCATCAGCTTTCTACAGGCTAGGCTTACTATATTTATTTCTCAAATGTCCTAATATTAAGCCAATATTAAGCACAGGAGTATAGACTACCTGGCTGGCATGAAAATGATCCACAGGAAAAGCTTCCTCCCTTTTCCCCTGCTTCGAGACACTTGCATGATAATGGTCCATTCTATATCAAAACACATACAGTGGGGCAAAAAAGTATTGTCAGCCACCAATTGTGCAAGTTCTCCCACTTAAAAAGATGAGAGAGGCCTGTAATTTTCATCATAGGTACACTTCAACTATGACAGACAAAATGAGAAGAAAATAAATCCAGAAAGTCACATTGTAGGATTTTTAATGAATTTATTTGCAAATTATGGTGGAAAATAAGTATTTGGTCAATAACAAAAGTGTATCTTAATACTTTGTTATATACCCTTTGTTGGCAATTACAGAGGTCAAACGTTTTCTGTAAGTCTTCACAAGGTTTTCACACACTGTTGCTGGTATTTTGGCCCACTCCTCCATGCAGATCTCCTCTAGAGCAGTGATGTTTTGGGGCTGTTGCTGGGCAACACGGACTTTCAACTCCCTCCAAAGATTTTCTATGGGTTTGAGATCTGGAGACTGGCTAGGCCACTCCAGGATCTTGAAATGCTTCTTACGAAGCCACTCCTTCGTTGCCCGGGCGGTGTGTTTGGGATCATTGTCATGCTGAAACACCCATCTTCAATGTTTCATCTTCAATGCCCTTGCTGATGGAAGGAGGTTTTCACTCAAAATCTCACGATACATGGTTCCCATTCATTCTTTCCTTTACACGGATCAGTCGTCCTGGTCCCTTTGCTGAAAAACAGCCCCAAAGCATGATGTTTCCACCCCCATGCTTCACAGTAGGTATGGTGTTCTTTGGATGCAACTCAGCATTCTTTGTCCTCCAAACATGACGAGTTGATATTTACCAAAAAGTTATATTTTGGTTTCATCTGACCATATGACATTCTCCCAATCTTCTTCTGGATCATCCAAATGCTCTCTAGCAAACTTCAGACGGACCTGGACATGTACTAGCTTAAGCAGGGGGACACGTCTGGCACTGCAGGATTTGAGTCCCTGGCGGCGTAGTGTGTTACTGATGGTAGGCTTTGTTACTTTGGTCCCAGCTCTCTGCAGGCTATTCACTAGGTCCCCCCGTGTGGTTCTGGGATTTTTGCTCACTGTTCTTGTGATCATTTTGACCCCACGGGGTGAGATCTTGCGTGGAGCCCCAGATCGAGGGAGATTATCAGTGGTCTTGTATGTCTTCCATTTCCTAATAATTGCTCCCACAGTTGATTTCTTCAAACCAAGCTGCTTACGTTTTGCAGATGCAGTCTTCACCGCCTGCTGCAGGTCTACAATTTTGTTTCTGGTGTCCTTTGACAGCTCTTTGGTCTTGGCCATAGTGGAGTTTGGTGTGTGACTGTTTGAGGTTGTGGACATGTGTCTTTTATACTGATAACAAGTTCAAACAGGTGCCATTAATACAGGTAACGAGTGGAGGACAGAGGAGCCTCTTAAAGAAGAAGTTACAGGTCTGTGAGAGCCAGAAATCGTGCTTGTTTGTAGGTGACCAAATACTTATTTTTCACCATAATTTGCTAATAAATTCATTAAAAATCCTACAATGTGAATTTCTGTATTTTTTTTATTTTCTGGATTTTTTAAATTTAATTGTGACGACCCTCCCACTCTGTCTGCCGTATTCTCTCTTTGTTCTTGTTTCCTTATTAGGATGCCGGTGGGCGGAGTTGGGAGGGTCGTCAGCTACATGGGAAGCACCTGGGCCAGGTGTGTCCCAGGATAAATAGACCTCTTCCACATTCATGGAAGAGACTCTCTCCATGCAGACACCTTTCTAGATTTTGTTGTGTTTCTTGGTGGCCTTTTGGTTGTTTGCTTTCAACACCCTGCATTATCACATTACTGCAAAACACTCACTTACACTACAGATTACTGATGACACACACCATTGTATATTGTACTTAGTTATTTATTTAATAAATATATATTTTGCTACTCCTTATCCCACGCTGTCTCCCTTTTGTTATGGGCTTTGAGCCGGTTCGTGACACTAATTTTGTCTGTCATAGTTGAAGTGTACCTATGATGAAAATTACAGGCCTCTCTCATATTTTTAAGTGGGAGAACTTGCACAATTGGTGGCTGACTAAATACTTTTTTGCCCCACTGTATATTATTTAGTATATGTAAAGACAAGATTAAATCAAGAATAGCCTGATGGGTGACAATATTAGCCTATCATTTGTGAATTATATATTATCACAATTACTTTTTAAAATCATAGTCACACACCTCATGTAGCCTAGCCCATAGGCCTATATGTTTTGATAAGGATTGTAATCGCAACTAAAGTGGCCAAATAACGTCTTAAAATGAAGCACATTAATCTGCTTTACAAGGGGTTTAGAGCCTAACTTGCATACGTACTATACGCAGCACGAGATTCATGTTTGGGTAAGAGCATTTTCATCATACAAATCCACCTTTATAATAAAAGCATTGCATGCATAATCACATTTGTGGTCATAATGGTGTTTTCCCACTAATTTAACATTTACACTTATAGCCTACTGTCATATGCACATTTGCTGCACTTATAATGGGTAAAACATAGCCTTATAGTTTATCAACATTTTTAAGCTAAAAGTGTGGATCTGTTTCGTCAGCCTCATTACGTAAAAAAAAACTATTTTTGATGCTAGTGGTTGTATTCATTTGGGATATCGCATCACAACTGTCGCAGTCTGTTTTTAATATTTATTTCTCGCACAGAATATGTCAACTTTTGTACTATGGGGGATAGTAGATTGAAATAGGCTATATATAATAGTGCTTTTGCTGTTCGTTAGGCCCACTCTTCTTGTAGGCTGATGAAAAGTAAATGTTCTTCCAATAGCTTCAATATGCACCTCGGGAATTGGTTAAGGGCGCACACAGTTGCGTTCCAGATGTGTTTGTCTTCACTTGTAGCCTGTGAGAAAGACCCGTTTATGTAAAAATTAGGGGTTCAACAAGGGTTCATCAGAGATCCTCAAAGTTCTTTCAAAGAACCTTAAAGGTTCTTGGCACTGAAAATGGCCCCAAAAAGGTTCTTACAAGGAGGAGGCGGGGTTCATCGAGGAACCCCCTTAGTTGGTGGGGGTTCTTGCAGAAACCTGAAACATTTATATTTGAAAGGACAGCAGGTGCAGGCACTTAACTGAAACATGTAAAGATCTCCTCAATTTAAGGTATGGTTTGTATGATCTAAATGTATATTGTTTTATGATGATACCATCTATCTTTTCATATTTGTGCCAATCTTTCTATTAACAAAGAGGTAAGAATATCTAGGCTATAAGAATATGTTGAAGGGTGTATTGGCTGCAGATGACTGAACTGGTCACGTCTGTGTCTGCAGGTATACAGACGAGGATGCATACAAAGGTATGTCAATTGGTATTGGTATGTTATGCAGATCGCATTTACCAACCTCCTCCCTTATCTCTTCAATGAATATCCCCATAGGCCTCTACATTATGGATAAAGTATGTGTATGAAAGCCCTAATCAAAACCGTTTTTTTCCCCCATTCAAATTCACTACAAAAACCAAGGTACGTGTGTGCGTGTTTCGTTAATCATCACTTCACACTCCCTACACCTCTGATGAATATAACAGGAAACCTGTTTGATCACCATGCACTGCTAAATCATTGTGGCTGTGGATATGGAGAACATCAACACATTAACGTCAACATGCCAGAGGATATACCCATTGGACTCTGCTGGAAGTTCACATTTAGATTTTAAACACTCAGAACTAAAATATTGTGTTTCATAATAATAATTGTATTATTGCGTGCAGTGGAGAGGGGTAGTTCAAAAAATGTACCCCAAAAAGTTATTCAAAAGTTTCTTTGAGGATCCATTAAAAGGGGTTATTTGAAGAACTTATAGGGGTTCCCCCACAGTTTCAATTGGAAGAACCACTAAAGAAAGGATACTACTTTTTTTAAGAGTGTGACGGAGAGCCTTGTGAGTGAGAAGTGCGGAGCAGGCAGCACTTAGGGAGAAGGGCTGCAAAAGGCATGGATTTTTTTAAAGGTGCATTATGGCCACACTTATAGGAGTACCTGTTTCTTTGTTTAACAGGCTCAACACTGAATAGCCGCATGTGCTCACTCCCTCGAATCGTTTGGAGAAAATATCCTTTCTACTTTGTTCAATTCTATTCTTCATACTATAAAATAATATAAAATAACTCCACAGAATTCTAGGCAAATCTTGTCTGCTAAATGAACTAGTGTAGCCCACAGCCGTATGGCATAGCCACGTCAGGACCTAACATAAGGACAACTCAGACTATGCTATTCTGTTCTTCTGAAATAGACTACATTTTCTTAACATCATGTTTCTTTAGGCCTGTCTAAAATAAATCATGGATTTATTGTGAAGATGTAGTCTATATTACATGGATTTATTAGACTTTTTTAAAATGTAGACGTTCCAAAGGTCTGCATCAGTGGCTTGTGTGGAAGCCCAGGAGATGTTAAATGTGTTTAGGTTACTTGGCTCATAGCGATACATTGGTGAACCTGGCTTCCAGGTTGAGCAGGCGGGTTTGGCGGGTCATGTTTCGGAGGACACATGACTCGACTGTTGCCTGAAGCAAGGATATGCATATTATTGATACCATTCGAAAGGAAACATTTGAAGTTTGTGTAAATGTTAAAGGAATGTAGGAGAATAAAATAAATAATAATAAAACACATTAGATCTGGTAAAAGAGAATACAAATAAAGAATATTTGAAATGCAAGAGAAATGCCATAATGTATTATTCCAGCCCAGGTGCAATTTAGATTTTGGCCACTCGATGACAGCAGTATACGAGCAAAGTTTTAGACTGATCCAATGAACCATTGCATTTCTGTTCAAAATTTGGTATCAAGACTGCCCAAATGTGCCTAATTTGTTTATTAATAACTTCTCAAGTTCAGAACTGTGCACTCTCCTCAAACAATAACATGGTATTCTTTCACTGTAATAGCTCCTGGACAGGGCAGTTAGATTAACAAGAATTTAAGCTTTCTGCCGATATCAGATATGTCTATGTCCTGGGAAAGGTTTGTGTTACTTACAACCTCATGCAGTTAGATTAACAGTGCAGTTAGATTAACAAGAATTTAAGCTTTCTGCTGATATCAGACATGTCTATGTCCTGGGAAAGGTTTGTGTTACTTACAACCTCATGCAGTTAGATTAACAGTGCAGTTAGATTAACAAGAATTTAAGCTTTCTGCCGATATCAGACATGTCTATGTCCTGGGAAAGGTTTGTGTTACTTACAACCTCATGCTAATCGCATTAGCCTACGTTAGCTCAACCGTCCCGTGGGGGACCCACCAATCCTGAAGAAGTTTTAATTGTAGATGGGCGTGGAAGGGCTCTGGCGTTCCTGTTTGGACAGCTCGGTTACCTGGTCAATACCACCGTACATAGAGCCGCAACACGACCTATCAAGCACCCGTCATGCTATTGACCAACCACGACCTCTAACCTCAAACCAAACAGGACGTTTTAAACCTCTCAGATGTGGAACTGGTTATTTTCTTTCATCCATATAAGGGTTAGTGTCAGGGCATTACCAATATGATATTGTCAATATGAAACAATATTCATGATTTACATACTAGATTAAATGGTTTCGTAGCCCAGCTCGGTAGACAGAAACGGGTCGGAGTGTAAACCAAAATGAATGCTCAAATATTGGAACATACCAAAGCTCAGACAGCCACACTATCCTAACCTATCTCGTGACCGGGTTTGACAGCTGTAAGAGAAGTGGCGGCTGTCAACATAGATTTCCCCTCTTCTCCTCTGGCGTGCTCTTGATGTTTACCATATGTCTGTCCTGATGACCCTAATCTCTGAATGGGGAGCAAAGACACATGGAGAGGCTGTCACAAACCACCTGAGGCATGATGTCATTGACGTTGTCATAAATGTGTTTCAGTAAAACCACTCGGGACACTTTGCCATGGCGACATGAAAGACACCTGACAAGTGGACGCGGAATGGTGTCTGACGGAGAAAGGACTTGAGAAGTGACACTAGAGAACTTGTGGAGAGACCAAATGGAACGCTAGAGAACACAGTAGCGCTTGAGGTTAGAACCACAATATGGAGCCTGGAGTTGATGAAACCAAAAGAGGCTAAAGATTAGCCTACTTATCAGATAAACAGATTGATTGTAAAATCCCTCTGGATAGTGACTAATGTAATGTAAAATGTAATAGATTATTGATAGGGGATCAATGGAATGAAGCAAAGCTAATTCTTTCATAGTGGTGGTGTGACCCTTGTAATGTTATGTAGCTACCTACTGGATGAAAATCAAATGAAAATGCTTTCAATAACATTTAAGTAGTTTAGCAAGGCATATACCAATCATTGATGGCCACTGATAATCATCATCATCATCCGTACAGGGATGTTCAAGGTTAGCACATGCTTCAACTATTCTCTAATACGTAAAACTATCAAAGGTAATGTTTGAAAACTCCATGATCTCTCTCTATCTCCCTCTGTCTCCTCTCTCTCTCTCTCTTTTTCTCCCACCCCTCTCTCTCTCCAGGGGGTAGCAGAGCAGTGGTATCAATTAACCATCAATCTGTGCAGTGGGCCATTTCTCCTTGATTCAGCAGTCCACACCTCCTCCATTATAGCCCATAATTTAATCTACACAACCAAATGACCCTCAGAGACAGAGGGAGAGGGAGTGACACCCCTTCCTCCACTCCATTTTCTTGACCTCCCATCTACATTAGCTGTCACTGTATACTGTGTCACTGTTACTGTGTCTCTCCCTCTGCTCCGTTCTCTCTCAGGCCTTGCTAACCTCCACTTTTTCTTCCACTGACCCATGACAGTGATGTTATAGCTCCATGTACCTCTTGTATTGATTCTTTCTGTCTCCCACCTGTAAACTCTACTGACCCTCAAGATCAGCGCCTGCAGACGGTTATGGTTACAGCCGGTTAAAGCCAATTTATGCTTGCGCCGACCTCCGGAGGGTTGCTGAGGCCAAATACAGTTCTGTACCGCATCACCATGCGCCTCCCAAATTGTGTAACAATGTGGAGAGCTCCGTATGGCTCCACATTGACATGATGCATTGACGGTAGGTGGGGGCGGGAGGTCCTGTATAAAGACCAACTAACTTACTACACAACAGCTCTGCTCCACGAAGTGCAAGAAGTATGAATGCCCTAACCGAGTTTGGGAAACCCTATCTTACAGGACAGTTATGAGCAGGGGTCAGTGTATTCATGGATGCCAAGGGAAGCCAGGCTTCCCCCCAAAAATTACCAAGAAAAAAAGACAAAAAGAATGTATCGTTCTTCTCCTTGTATTTCATCATTTTCCTTCAATTTGCAAGAGGCTGAATGATTCTCACTAGAGAAAGCATCCGAGTGAATGAAACAGCCACCTCTTTCTCAGTATGTGTAGCGATCTTATGCTGTCTGGTCATAAAGAGTATGACATTGTTGCCGCCTCTAGCATTGAATGCAAGGGAAGCCAGTGAGCATTTGTCTTTCTTGATAATATATATATATTTTTAAAAGCTAATCAGCGTTGAGCTAATCTGAGTGAGCGCAACTGTGAATGGTCCTGACGCACCCAAAAAAAACGTGTCATGGGAAGCCTGTTTTGATTTGGCTTCACACCAATCACATCACATCAAAAGGAGAACATCATTTAGATTTTTAAAAAATGTCATTGTTGCATCTCGTTGTGTTGTGTTGTTGTACTCCGGTGGCTAGCTTGTTAGCTAAAGTCATCCCTTCCTGAATTGGCCATCGATAGCAATTTGGTTTTACTTCATTCTCTGGCCAATGAATATAACAACAATTCTGATCCATAAATTCAGACATTGTGTCCCTGAGAGGATGGAAGTTCAATATGTAACTAGATGTAGAAGGCTAAAGTTAACTAGCTGGCCTGGCGCATCATTGCCCATGAAAGGAAGTTAGCATTTTAACCAGGACAACAAAAACGAAAAGTGGGTAGCCTACTGTACGACACACACACACACACACACGAATCAGTACCATGGACAACCACATCACACAAAAGTATTTGGACACCTGCTCGTCGAACATCTCATTCCAAAATCATGGGGATTAATATGGACTTGGTCCCCCCTTTGCTGCAATAACAGCATCCACCCTTCTGGGAAGGCTTTCCACGAGATGTTGGAACATTGCTGCAAGGTCTTGCTTCCATTCAGCCACAAGAGCATTAGTGAGGTCGGGCACTGATGTTGGCCGATTAGGCCTGGCTCTCAGTCGGTGTTAACAATTCATCCCAAAGGTGTTCGATGGGGTTGAGGTCAGGACTATGTGCAGACCACTCAAGTACTTCCACATCGATCTCGACAAACCATTTCTGTATGGACCTCGCTTTGTACACTGGGGCATTATCATGCTGAATCAGGAAAGGGCCTTCCCCAAACTGTTGCCATAAAGTTGGAAGCACAGAATCGAATAGAATGTCATTGTATGCTGTATCGTTAAGATTTCCCTTCATTGGAACTAAGGGGCCTAGCCCGAACCATGAAAAACATCCCTGACCATTATTTCTCCTCCACCAAACTTTACAGTTGGCACTATGCATCGGGTCAGGTAGCGTTCTCCTGGCATCCGCCAGATTAGACTGTCAGATGGTGAGGAGTAATTCATCACTGCAGAGAACGCTTTTCCACTCCTCCAGAGTCCAATGGCGGCGAGCTTTACACCACTCCAGCCAACGCTTGGCATTGCGCATGGTGAACTAAGGATTGTGTGCGGCTGCTCACCCATGGAAACCGATTTCATGAAGCTCCGATGAACAGTTATTGTGCTGACGTTGCTTCCAGTGGCAGTTTGAAACTTGGTAGTGAGTTTTGCAACCGAGGAGAGACAATTTTTACTCGCCACACGCTTCAGCACTCGGTGGTCTCGTTCTGTTGTTGCTCCTAGACAACTTCACAATACAGCACTTACTGTTGACCAGGACAGCTCTAGCAGGGCAGAAATTTGACAAACTGACTTGATGGAAAGGTGACATCCTATGACGGTGCCAGTCACTGAGCTCTTCAGTAAGGTCATTCAACTGCCAATGTTTGTCTATGGAGATTGTATGGCCGTGTGCTCAATTTCATATTCGTGTCAGCAACTCTGTGACTGAAATAGCCGAATCCACCTATTTGAAGGGGTGTCCACATTCTTTGTATAAATAGTGTATTTATCTTATGTTGATTGGACTAAATTGTTTTTGGTATCTTTTAGTTGTCACTGTATTAAACTAAGTGAGGAGCCAAGCTGCTTTGGAGTCCTACCAGAGAGTAGAAAGCAAAGACACCGACCGAGACAGATGTAGCAGGGTCTTAGTGAGATTAAGACTCCGGGCGACCCGTCCTCCATTACCGAGCATACTACTCGCATAAACTTGACAAACTGAAAGCGAGGATGTCCTTCCAGAGGGGCATCATATACTGAAACATACTCTGTTTCTCTGAGACTTGGCTTTTCTCTGACATCAGACATTATATACAACCAGCAGGTTTTACAGTTTTTCGAGCGGATAGAAAGCGAACTCTCTATGGCAAGAGCAAAAGGGTGGTGGGCTCTGCTTTATGACCAGCAACACATGGTACGACAAGGGAAATATACAGGAACTTGCAAGCTTCTGTTCACCCGACTTGGAATACTTGGTCAAAAATATGATCCTTTTTATCTTTGGAAAGAGTTCACAGGCATTGTTGCCATTGCTGTGTACATCCCGCCCCAAGCCAACACCAAAAAGTCTCTCAAAGATCTTCATTGGACCCTGAACAAATTGGAGACAGTATTCCCGGAGGCAGCGTTCGTTGTTGAGGGAGACATAAAAAAAAATATTTGAGAACCGTGCTCCCTAATTATTACCAACACATCGATTGTCTAACTAAGGGAAATTCTACTCTTGGCCACTGCTACACACCTTTTCGACATGGGCATAAGGCTCTCTCCAGTCCTTCTTTCGGAAAAACCCACCATGACTCCATCTTCTCCATGCTTCTAGAAGGAAGTTCCAGTGGTCAGGTCTGTACAGCTTTGGTCCAACCAATCAGAATTCACGCTCCAAGACTGTTTTTATCAAGTGGACTGGAATATGTTCCGGGTCACCTCTGGAGACAATGTCAACGAATACGCCGACTCAGTCAAAATGCATAGATGATGTGATACCGATACTTTCAAAACTGACCTGAAACCTTGGATTGATAATTGATTTGTAGGAAAACAAAGAGAGAGATGCTGCTTACAAACAGGACGACTGGGGTAGTGGAGCAATTCAGCGGGTCGGACACAAGGCACAATGTGACAGGGGCTCCTAACGATCGCAAATTACAAAAAAGAAAGCCAGCCACATCACGTTCACCAACGCCACCCTACCGGGGAGAGCTAAACACCTTTTTCTCAAGATTCGAGCACAATGACCCTGAGCTGCTGAGGAGAGCCCCAGATGACAATGTGGGCTACACACTCACAGTCTCCACTGAGGACGTACAGTATGTAAGTGTTAACTCTCGCAAGGCTGCCGGCCCAGATGGCATCTCTAGCCGTACCCTCGGAGATTGTGCAGACCAGCTGTTGTGTTCTCTGACATTTTCAATCTCTCTCTAGCTCAGGCCTCTATACCCACCTGCTTCAAGATGTCCACTATCATCCCTATGCCCAGGAAAGGGAAAGTAACTGAACGACAACCAACCAGTAGCACACATCATGTGTGGCGTGTGTCACATCTTCGAGAGGCTAGTCACAGACAATATTACCTCCTCCCTCCCCAACAAACTCGACCCTCTCCAATTCGTCTACCGCCCTGACTGATGCACGTACAACGCAATCGCCATTGCACTACACACTGCCCTTACCCACCTGGACAAAAATAATGCATATGTGAGGATGCTGTTCATCGACTATAGCAGCTCGGCCTTCAATACCATAGTGCCCTATAGGCTCATTAAAAAGCTCACGGCCCTGGGTCTGAAATCCTCCCTATGCGACTGGGTCCTCGACTTCCCGACGTGCCTCCACCAGATGGTAAAGATATGCAATATTACCTCCCCACACTAATCCTCAACATGGGGGGAAATCTGAATCCTGGCCACGTGGTTGTGTCTGAACGGTCAAATCTGATTTATTTGCCTTCAAGTGATTTTTAGACTGTTATTTGGCATATCTGGTTGCTTGCTAGCTACTCTGTTGACAGTTTGACAAGAAGCTAACTAGCTTGTTAATTGCTAACTAGTTTGTTAGTTGTTCACAAACAAATTAGTGAATGTGCTAGAAAGCTAAACAGCTACCTAGCTAGCTAGTTGACTGTTGTGGCTAGCTAAAAAGGACTTGTTTTGAAAGTTAGATCCTCTTGTCCTTTGAGGCTTTAAAAGTGTTCTTACACTATGATTGTGAACATTCAAAACAACTGGGAAACATCCATGCCAGGCATTGTTGTCACCTTAATTTGCTACATAAATTCTACATGGTAGGAAGCATGAGCACTAACACCAATCAGCCTAAACCACTGATAACACACCTGGCATTACTATGACAACTTGCGTAGCCATGTCAGCAAATGACTGCTTTCTGAACACACACAAATACGATTTTGTCACTTGTAACTTGATGTTTATATAGTCAGTATTCCAAAACAGATTTGGAAAAAAACTGATTTGAGCAGTATTAAGGCCTGCACTGTGAACAAAACTTTAGAGTTTTCATAAAGCTAGTACCTAAACCAAAGTACAGAATTTTAAGATTGTTCTATACATCCGTTGCGGTCTCTATAAGCTTCAATATGAGGTGCTAAACCTATCATGAAGGTACATCCTTGAAGCTGTATACTGTAGTCAAAATGTTTTGAGGATAATACAGTAGGTTTACAGACAAGCACGGACAACAAAAGGAAAACCAGCCACGTCACGGACACCAACATCTTGCTTCCAGACAAACTAAACGCCTTCTATGTCAGCTTTGAGGATAATACAGTAGCACCGACGCGGCCCGCTAACAAGGGCTTTGTGCTCTCCTTCTCTGCGGCCGATGTAAGACATTTAAACATAAACCCTCGCAAGGCTGCCGGCCCAGACGGCATCCCTAGCCGCGTTGTGCAGACCTGCTAGCTGAGACAGCCTACAGGGAGGAGGTGAGGGCACTGATGTCAGGAAAATAACCTCTCACTCAATGTCAACAAAACAAAGGAGATGATCAGAAAACAGCAGAGGGAGCACCCCCCTATCCACATCAATAGGACAGCAGTGGAGAAGGTGGAAAGTTTTAAGTTCCTCGGCGTACACATCACAGACAAACTGAAATGGTCCACCCACACAGACAGTGTGGTGAAGAAGGCGCAACAGCGCCTCTTCAACCTCAGGAAGCTGAAGAAATTTGGCGTGTCACCTAAATCCCTCACACACTTTTACAGAAGCACAATTGAGAGCATCCTGTCGGGCTGTATCACCGTCTGGTATGGCAACTACACCGCCCACAACCACAAGGCTCTCCAGAGGGTGGTGCGGTCTGCACAACACATCACCGGGGGCAAACTACCTGCCCTCCAGGACACCTACACCACCCGATGTCACAGGAAGGCCAAAAAGATCATCAAGGACAACAACCACCTGAGCCACTGCCTGTTCACTCTACTACCATCCAAAAGGCGAGGTCAGTACAGGTGCATCAAAGCTGGGACCGAGAGACTGAAAAACAGCTTCTATCTCAAGGCCATCAGACTGTTAAACAGCCATCACTAACACAGAGAGGCTGCTGCCTACATACTGACTTGAAATCATTGACCACTTTAATAAATGGATCACTAGTCACTTTAATAATGCTACTATGTAAACTCAGCAAAAAAAGAAAAGTCCTCTCACTGTAAACTGCGTTTATTTTCAGCAAACTTAACATGTGTAAATATTTGTATGAACATAACTAGATTCAACAGCTGAGACATAAACTGAACAAGTTCCACAGACATGTGACTATCAGAAGTAGAATAATGTGTCCCTGAACAAAAGGGGTGGGGGTCAAAATCAAAAGTAACAGTCAGTATCTGGTGTGGCCACCAGCTGCATTAAGTACTGCAGTGCATCTCCTCCTCATGGACTGCACCAGATTTGCCAGTTCTTGCTGTGAGATGTTACCCCACTCTTCCACCAAGGAACCTGCAAGTTCCCAGATGTTTCTGAGGGGAAATGGCCTTAACCCTCACCCTCCGATCCAACAGGTCCCAGATGTGCTCAATGGGATTGAGATCCGAGGTCTTCGCTGGCCATGGCAGAACAC